>NC_046376.1:19932931-20180292 GCF_011125445.2 Fundulus heteroclitus | reverse complement strand
AAAAGTGTTTACTCCAGGGTTGTCTGCATTCAGCTCTTCCAATTAACTCTGAGCTGACAATGTGTTCAGACTGATGTCCAGTGTTAGTTTATTGCAAATTCTCATTTGACTTTCACTGTGGACTTTGAATGACAATATGCTTAACTCAATCTTTGTTACCTTAAGCTTTTCACCAGCTTCTTCTGTCCCTGCTGAAAGAACTCCACACCGCTGCTGCCATCCATGTTTCCCTGTGATTGAGATTGTTCAGGATGATGCGGCTGCAGCATTAGGGTGAATGCGGTCTCTGCTAGAACAGGGCTGCAGGGTAGAACAAAAGCAGGTGTTCTGGTGCAGAACTATTTTATTACATGGTGTAAAAAAAGATGAAGTGGCTGTGCTAAAGTGAGGGAGACCCATGAAGACTCCAGGTAGTTCTGCACTGTAATTCCTCTGAAGCATAAAATATCCTGGGTAGAATCAGAGATTTGTTCTTGTCTAGCAGCCTGAAGTGGCTGATCTAATTTCCCCGTTCTTGTAGATCATGCACTGGCCTTTAGATTTTCACCTTCCAACCTTGTTGTCTTTTTAGGTTTTGGTCCTGTCTGACCAGCACACCTTCTTTCCAATATTTGTAATATCCCCTGCATGGCTTGCAGCAAATAATACATTGCACAGCTTTTTTTTTTTCAATAGATTTCTTCGTCCATACAGACCAGATTTGTGGAGTGCACAAATACTAGTTGTTCTATCAACAACGTTTCCCACCTGAGCTGGGGATCTTTGCAGCTCCTACAAAGTTGTGCATAATACTTTTAGCTACCTCTCTGATTAATGTGCTCCTCTCCTGTAATTTTAATGCAATCAGCCACGTTTTGGTAGGTTTACAGTTGTTCCACACCCTTTCAGTGTTCAGGTGAAGGCTCAAACAGTGCTCTGTGAGATGTTAAAGTTTGGCAGAGAGTTTGATAATATAACCCTGCTTTCAGCTTCTGCACGACACAGCAGCTAAATACGAATCCATGCCGCATTTATTCATGTTTTTATTTGTAAAAGACTTTTCAAACCATGATAATTCCTCCTGACGCTCAACAGTTCTACAAAATTCCGTGTCCCTCACATAATCCTAATTAAATTTGTAACATAATCTAAGTCCAAGTGGTAGCCTATTGTATTTCTTTGTGAGTCCCAGTTTGCGTTTGCTTTATTCTGAGGTGCATTGAAAAAGCATGACTCACATTACCTCTTTCTCCCTGTTGCTTGCGGTTCTCTATGATTCCCGGCGTGTCGACAAAAGTCACGCGCTCCAGCATCTTGTGGGGCATCTCGATGCCCGATTAACTTTTTCCAAGAAAAGTTTTGGCCCAAATTTTTCAAGGGGGAGAAAGAGCGAGAGCTGTCCGCTGCCATGACAATACCCTCGACGGAGCGTATTTTCTCCCCGTGCATGATGACAGTAAACTCAGAGGTAGTGGGCTCAGCTCCTGCAGAACAAAATCATGACGGGAAGAGAAAAAGTTAGCGGTGACCGGAATATGCATTGACGAGTATATGTGAATAGGCAATGGAAATCACAAGTATATTCGCCAAAGGCATGAAGCAACAGTAAACATTCAGCAAATCTAACTAAGACCTGTCAGCTGTACGAGAGTAAATGCAACTTATTTGATCTCCCTGTAGATTTAAGATGCGTTTTCAGAGTCGTTTTCAACTCCGTTACAAATGAGCCATTAATGTGATTTATTGTGCATTCGTAGCTGCGAAGGTGTACCTGTGTAGAGCTGATACGGGCTGTCGTGCAAGCCCAGGAGGTAATTGATCATGGAGGACTTTCCTACACTCCAGGGTCCAAGGAACAGCACCATGGGCTTGGAGGTAATCTCTCCATCTGTTATGCGAGAAATTCAAATTTCAGTGAGGTTGCGTAAACGGCGAAACATCCAAGTTCTTTCCAAATGTAAGCTGTTTCCAAGCTACAGCAAGAGCCTCCATGCTTACAAAGTAATAATCAATTAGCCAAAAACCACGTCAGAGACCTTCTATCTAATCTTTTCCAAATGAACAACTTAATGATGCTTCTAAAAATGTTGTGATGCTGGTGTAAAAATAATTAAAATGCAGAATATAATGACTTAGTAATACATCAAAAGATGAAACTTGGATTGACATGACGACAGCAACAACAAACTGTCAATTAATGAATCTTTTAAAACCAGTCCCAGTAAAGAAATATAAATATAAACGTAGCAAATCTAAAATAAAAACTTGACAAGATTCTTTTTTTTTTTTGTTAAATCAACCTCTATGAATATTTGCCTGTTTATACTTCTACAAAACATCAGTTTGTGGGTTTTTACAGCATCTACTAAATAGAGCTATAAGTTACAGTGCCTTGCAAAAGTATTCTTGATGTTTAAACTTTCCAACGTTTTGCACACTTCAACGTATGCTGTTGGGATTTTATGTGATAGATCAAGACAAAGTAGCAAATTATTGTGACGCGAAAGAAAGAAAAAAACATGCTAACCAGACCTCCTTCTTCCACATGTAATTATTTACTAATTAGGTGATTTCTGAAGACAATTGATTGTGTTGGATTGTATTTAGGGGTATCAGAATAAAGGAACCTAAATACGAGCTGCACTTTTATTTTGTATGTGTAAAAACCTTTGAAAACCATGCTTCATTTTCCTTCCATTCACAATTATATGTCACTTTTTGTTGGTCTATCACATAGACTCCCACTAAAATACATTGAAGTTTCTGGATGCAGCATAAGAAAATGTGTGAAAACTGAAGGCTATGGATATGAGTACTTTTTCAAGGCACTATAGTAAGCGTTGAATTCACCCTACCAACTTTTTCAGGAAACAGAGGTTTTATACATTGTTAAAGAAAGATAATAAGACCTCGGTCTGCTTCAGTCATGCACATATGGAGGTTGCCTTTTTAAGATTTCAGACAAGAAATTCAAAACAAAAATTGAAAAATAAATGCTGAAGCCACAGTTAGGTGGTAGTAGCAAAAAAATGCAGCCACATCTCAGAGTATAAAAATATATTTAGAAAAAGATTCAACACTGCAAGCTGTATGTCTCTATGCAAGCTGCCATGTGCTGAACAGAAATGGTTTATGGGTGGTGAGGTAAAACAGTCCGTGTTGAGAATTACTAAATTGAAGTATAATTAGGAAAAATCTAAAGAGAAATAAACTTTTAAAGACAGTAATGCAGGGATTCGATATTCAGGAGCAAAAATGTTTTCAGTCCTGTCTGAACTCCGACCACCCAAAACCTCATCAGCTATAGCCAAAGCCGCACATGCAACCCCCTCCATGATTTTAACACTACCTGCACAAATTAAACATTCCCTGCACCCCATCCCCCTTTTCAAAATTGTAGCCGTAAAATAGCCGCAAAAAAAACGAGAAAACTCCATTTTTGGCCACAAAATGTAATTATTTACTTAGTGTCCTCCCCGATTTATTTTGCATAATTCTCAAAATGGCAGCTTTCTGTGGACAGAAGCTTTCAGTAATGGATTGCTTTGATGAACTTTTAAATAAAGGGACCTTGTGTTCTCTTTGCCAGCAGTGGTTTCCACCCTGAAACTCTACCCATAGATGCTATTTTTTTCTAGCCTATTCATTTTTGTTGGCTCATGAACGCTGACCTTAACTGAGAGAAGTGGGGCTTGCGACGCCTTTGAGATCGTTCTGGCTTCTCTTCTGACCTCCTGGATGAATTGTTTTTAATGCACTCTTGGAGTAATTTAGGTAGCCCAGTCATTCCCGGGGATGGCTCAGCAATAGCCTATTTTGTCTCCATAAAAGTCTTTATAATATCCATTTCCAGACTGATACTTGTCAAAGATTTTGTTTCTCATCTGTTCTTGAATGTTTATTTCGAGATCAGGGCAAAATGTGTTGCTTTTTTGGCTCTTTCAGCCGACTTCACGTTGTCATACAAGTTTAGGTCAAGGAGCAAACAAACCTGGGTGTGACTTGTAAAACTAAACCAGAAAAATTTGACTAATCACAGTTAATTCGTAATTTTCTAAGACAGACATTTCTATTTTCACATGAAGTTAAGTTACAAGCATTTTTCCCCCTTTGTAAATGATGTCAACATTAGAATAAACTGTGTTTGATTAGGTTAGTTTTGCCATATATTGAAATTTGGCTGTAACATTTAGGTTTGTCTAAGAATATTAAAAAAAATAAAGTTTGTAAGGAGCTAAAACACCTTTTTCCATAAAGTTTTAGATCAACTGAGAGCTAATTTATGAAGGGTGAAAGGAAGGGGCTTAGCTCTTCCGCCAGAGCCATGCACAGGTAAGCCCTGCCCACACCCACCTGTGGCCGAGTCGCCCAGGGTTCGTCCGGGGTATGCTGTTAGATGAGGGGAGATGGGGATGAGGGGAGGACAGAGAAGTGAAGGTGAGAGGACGTGAAGGAGAGCTCTGTAAGCGAGTAAGGTTTCTACAAGCAGTGGGGAGGGGTGGAGTGTCGATGTACAGGAATGAGTGGAAGATCATGGCTGGAATTTACAGGAGCATATTTGACCTACAAGTCGTCAAACATGTCTGTCAACGAATGCATGGTGTGCTTGTGTGGTCAGGCAACGACAATTCCCTGTCTCTCACAATACGTAGGATATTAGTTAGAGACGCAGATAGAAACCAAGAGTCTGCATGCAAACAGGAACTAGAAAAACACAAGACGGTGCCATTAATTTTCATTTATTCTCACAAGAAGTTTTGATATTTCAGACCAACTCAAAGTAGGGCATAAATGTGAACAGGAAGAAAAAGGGTGCATGGTTTTCTACAATTTTTACAAATAACAATTTGAAAAGTGTGGCTTGTTTTTGTATTACTGAGTCAATACGTTTCAGGTTTTTATTTTCCAGACCTCATATGTTTAGACTATTTAAAACAAACTCTGTTTGTTTGCCCTCTTGGTGCGCTTTTTTTATGTAAATGTGAACACAGCAATCAGAGTGCAGACCAAAACAAAAGACCTCCTCCTCCAAATGGTCTCGGTACGGTTACCTACAAACTGTGAAGACCTCTTGGATACTTTTGCTTGAAGTAGTAACCAGAAGCACGTTAATGTTATAAATAAATTCTCTGTATTTTCTACTTGTTCGGAACACAGCATCTGCTTCCTGTATTTACATTTAGTTATTACGCTCCCAGACACATCAAACCAATAATGTTTTGATTTGTTGGGAATTTTGTTTTTTTCAGTGTGTGAAAAGAAGCTGAACCACTGGACAAAGTAGCAAGTTAACGAACTTATCCACTATTCAGACCCAACTAAATAAGCTAAATGTGTGAAAACACCCTTAGAGCTGCCTTTTATTGCAAGCTATTTGGAACATGTCTTTAATAGTTTTGCACATTCAGAGACTGAAATTTTTGACCACTTGTCAAGGATATCTCAAGATTATGTTTGGAGTCTCTGTCCTGATGGAAAGAAAATGTAATGATTCCTGTCTGTTCCTGCCGCTGCTGTTGCAGTTCCATGACGTCACTCCCTGCTCCCTGTGATTCACCTGCAGCGATTACACCTGCGGCAGCTCTGATTACAGGGAGCTGCTGCACCTGGGATGAGCACTATGAATTCCTGCCTCTCCCAGTGAGTAAGCGCCGGATTCTCTAAAGCCATCTTGTGAGTAGACCATCCAGCGTTCCTTGTATTGACCTCTTGTTTTTGACCTGTCTCGTTCCTGTCTCTGGAGACTGGCCTCCTGCCTTGCCTATCTTCTCAGCCTGTCTGCCTCTCCCTCTGTCCGGATTCTCCTGCCTATTAGTACCGACCCAAGCCTGGACCTCGGATCGGTCTCCGCCCTGCTGGGATACCTCTGCACGGTGGGTGTGCCTCCTGTTGCCGATTCTCTTGCCTGGATGCTGGATTACCTTCTTGGCTTCTGGAAACCTCCGCCCTGTGGAATGTCTCTCTGTGTATGACCCCCTGACTTCCCTGCTAGCTCTTACCCTGCTTAGCATCGTCAAGATCCGTATCAGTCACCAAGTGATTCGGATCTTCAAGACGGAGCCGTCACGATCAATCCTCAGAGCCTTGAGCAACCTCCCAGCATCTGAGAAGGTTAGTGGTGTTTATTCAGTGTTGCTACACCTTCATGGACTATTTTCTGGCCACTAACCTAACTCTCTTCCTTGCAGTGATCCTCCAATACGAGTTCCTGTCGGTTCCAGTTCAAGTTCCAACAACACCAGTTTTATAATGAACTCCTTTAAACGTTCCCTTCTTGTGTTTGGTTGAATTATCGGGTCTCGAGATTCTGAGGGTGATTCATTACAGAAAATATTCACCTTCAGTCTCAAGTCTCTAACACGTTCTTTTTTTTTCCAGAACAGCCTTGCATTTAACTCCATTTAGTTTCCCATCAGCTTCTCTGTCTGTGCTGAAGACAAGCATCCCCAGAGCATGACGCTGCCACCACCATGTCTCACTGTAGTGTTTTGCATGTAGAGTAAAAGTTCAGTTTTTCTCTCATCTGGCCAGAGTACCTTACTGCATATATATATATATATATTTGCTGTGTCCCTACATTGCTTGTGACAACCTTTAAATTAGGCTTTATATGGCTTTCATTCAACTGAGGCTTACATCTTGCCACTCTTCTACAACTGCTGATTGTTCACGCCACACTTTCCAGGCTTTTATTTGTAAAAAAAAAAAACCCAAATAAACAAATAAAAATGATGCAAATGATAAACCTTCTTTCTCCTACACACTGCTTTGTGTTGGTCTGTCTAATGAAATCCCAGTAGAATTTGTTTAAATGTGTGTTTGTAACATCAGAATGTGGGAAAGTTCAAGGGCTGTTTTGTACTTTCGCAAGGCACTGCAACCCCCTGAACAAGATTGAAGTTTGCCAAACCTCACTGGTGTGTATCATTGGAAAGGGTCAAAGAAAATGCATGTGGAAAAAGTAAATAAATAAAAAAAAAATCCACACAGCAGATAAAGGGAAGAAAAACTGGCCAAACAGTCCGAATTTTAGTGATACCTGAAATCTCATGCTGCCTCAGCTCGTTGTACTTGTAGGCCTGCTCCATTGGTTTGACGGACGTGTGGTAGACCTTCCGCAGCTTCTGTATAGCCGCTGGAAAAGAAGGTGGGAGCGCAGAGAAACGATGTCAAAAGGGAGGGTTTGCACTAGGGAGATGTACTTTGGGATGAAATAATCACACAGGTTTTTCTGTACTACTAGAACTTGGCCCTTCGTTTAGAGATATATTAGATGCTGCTCTGCAAAAGAGTTGAGTTGACCAATGTTTTTCCATTCCTTAACTTCTGTCTAAAAGCAGCCCTGCCTCGTTAAACTATCTAGTGCTCCTTTCAGTACAAGATGGTAAAAATGTTGTGCTGTAAAGTAGAAAGCAACAATCCACCCCCCTTGTGTTCCTCACCGGCATAGTCTGTTGCTTTTTCCTCAGTTGCAAGCCGCAGCGTCTCATCAATGTGAGATCTGTCTCTTAGGACATTGTCAAATTCTTCCACCTCTGAAAGAAAAGGAAAAACGGAGAAACCATCAGTGAGCTTTATCTTTTCGGTGCGGATCTTCGATGGCCGTTCAAGGCATCGAACATCAGAATTACATAGGATTTAAGTAAGGTAGAATCCGGATGACTCGTTTGCTTGAGACAAACCAGTTTTATCATCAAGTGTTTGCACAATAAGCTTTCATATCACCCAACGCCTCTTGCTAACCATGTTTATGAAACGTGATTACCAAAATAGAACATAAAAACTGCAGAAAATGCAATACCCGGTTGCTTTATACTCAATCAGCCTGTCTGTGGGGGTCTTATTACCAAAAAAAAAAGACCTGAATGTGAATGTGGTTTCTTTACCATAACAGGGCTACTGGTTGTTGTGCGGGGGAAAGAGGAGGCAGAGGATCTGAGGGAGCATATTTGGTCACTTGTCATGTCCTCTTGTGAACCTCTCGGGTTACTTAGATCACAGCTGTTAGTACAATCAGCTCTTAATTTAGAAAGTGAATGCCGAAATTAAACACACAAAGACATGGCACCGCCACTGGCTTTAACGATGACCACCAGAGATAAGCCTTGGGACTTCCCTGGTTTCACTAAGAGGTGAGCCAAAATTAGGGCTTTGCAACGATCTGCAATCCTCTGTGGATTTTTTACCAACCGGCTACAGACATAAATTATGTTCACGTACATACATATAAAAAAATGGGTCTATGTGGTGTACTTTCTGCAGGTTTCACATTTGCTTTTTTAAATGAAGTTGGATCTTGATCACAGCTTTATGCCCGGAAAGGATTTAAAATTTAATTTAAAAAGTACTTGCAGCATAGATTGTACACAATTGACCTACAGAACTGTTCAGAAGATTACGTCCACACATTACGAGCTTACATTTTATAAAAATCTGATGCTTTAAGTCATTTATCAGAAAGATTCTGTTTTCAGGTTGAAGTAAAAACACAAATTGGAACTTTTCGGCAGATTTTTATCAAAACTGCATATAAAGGCGTAATAATACACACACATCTGCACTAATATGTGGATTCAGCTGAAATGATCTTGGCACCATTCCAGAAGCTTAACATTGACCCGCTTTATTCTGACCAAAACCGGCTCTGTTGTGTGTTGGGATCAGTGTCCAAAATGTGTCCAAGTTTAAAAATATCTGTTGATTTGAGTTGACCATTCTCACCATGATGCTACCTCCATTGTACTTGACAGTCGGTATATATTTATTATACTGGAAAACCACCCGTCTCATTCTGTGGACGTCTTTGTCTCTCTGACATGAAAACCGTTCTTTTGAAAGCATTTAATTTGTGGATACGGGTAGCCATAGAGTTCGGTCACGCTTGTAGTTGTCTATTGTGATGAAGGTATTTCTTCCTTTTATTTGAGAATGACTGTTGGGGTCAGATGGTTCGAACTTGGAAGCAGTGGCGAATTACAAACGATCCTAACAACAAATCAAAACGGTTGGGATGTACATTAAATATATAGCTTCAAACCCTTAGAAACCGTATAAAAATGTAAAGACTGTGCACCAGGAAATGTAACAATTAGAATATAAGAATAATCCCTGGGAGCATTCTGGGTTTTGCACAGAACCAGAGGGGTAATCTTCAGGATTCGTACTGAGGTCTTGCGGCCTTTCCAGGATGAATCTTACCAATTCATATGCGTGTTCAAATAACAAGCTAATCTAAATACTGCCAGAATTATGTTAAAAAGCTTAATACTGGCTGTAAAGTTTCCCAGTTTCTCTGCACCCCGCTCAGAGACATTTAACAACATTCAAATATAAGTTGTTTTTTTTAAATCAGTCAATGAAACGTTTCATAACCTGACATAACCTCAAGCGCACCATATTATAAAATCAAGAATTCTTTTCATGGGAGGATCAGAAAGCATAAAAAAGTTTGTGCTTGTGCTCAAAGCGCTCTGATCTCAGCAGGAGCCCGGTGGCGCCTGGGCGATTTCTGTAATACTCCTCATAAACTCTTTGGTGTAACAGCTCAGACACCAAGAGGGAAAAGGTGAAAGAAGTTGTTTTTTTTTCCCCTCTGTGGATAAAATGCGTAGACTGTTGAATTTTGGCCACAGGGATGAAACTTTGATGTTTGCACGTAAAGTTCTGTCAAACTAGATTGTTGCTCACGTCAGGTTGTTGAGTCAGGTTGAGTCTGGAGCAGATCTGTCGAGCGACATGTCTGCTTCTAAAAAACATGTTCAACTGAAGGGTGTATTTTATTTTGCTGAGCAAATATCATAAGTAAGCCATCATTTCTCTGGAATTGTTTGGAGAGGCCAGTATAAAGCGGGCTAAATAAAAAATAAAGCATGATTTTTTTTAATGGTTTTGCTTTTAATTGTTGCTTTACTGTATTGTTAGACCTGATAATAATAACCCGCACAATAACATTAATAAATTACCCCCATTTTAACAGGGCGTCAACCTACAATGTATTATGTACATGTATTTCCTCATGAACAAATTAACACTGCCAGCAGAAGCACAGCATAGTAATGCAGTTTGGATTTTCCCTCAAGGATTTCACCAAATGCAAAGTTTTATTTAAAAAAAAAACACAATGAAGGGGAAACATGATTTTTCTTTGCTTGCAAATCAATCTGTCACAGAACTTCCTCAATTTCCAGGGAGCTATTTGTCTGACTTAAGAATTCCCTCACGAGATTTCAGTATAACACAGGATTCTGCAATAACTTAAGTTAAATTATAACTGGATGAAAGCTGATCAACAATAAATAAGAAAAAATCAGCAATAAATAAAAAAATAATAATACAATAAAAAATAATCAAGAGTAAAATCAAGAAAGAACTCTATCATCATTCAACCAATATTTATTCACAAACAAACAATAACGCAGCGTGACCAAAAAAACAACAGAAAACTCCAAAACAAATCAAAACACTAGTTCTAACCAACAGAAACTGAATTATAATTAAATCTTACTGTTGTCTCAAATGATTTACTTGAGTCACAACAATGCCAGTAAACATCTTTCAGGGAAGAATTTCATTGAAAACATGAAAAATGGAAAAAAGATTAAAGGGCATCCTCCAAAAAGAAAGAAAAAAAAAGACTAACCAGGTTCCTTTTGTGATGTCATTAGAGGCACGTGTGTGTGTGGAAGCCTGCTATCCCATTATCTAACAACATTCTCGATAAAACAGGAAAACAAATCATAACATGTTGCTCTATAGGTGTCAAACTGTATCTAAAGGGAGTTTGGTTGATCTTATGGACAGTTCTGCCTAGTAGCTTTAGAAATACTCAACAAGTGTTGAAAATTAAACCCCAAAGGCTGATTCTTCGCTGGTTAGCAGCAGGGTATATACAGCAGGTTAAACAACCACACAATGGTGCTGATTCCTACCCAGTCAGCCTGCTAAAAATAAACGGGCACAGAGTTGCTGCCAGCCCTGTGCACGACCAAGAGAAACCAAAAGGTTAAGAAGGTTACCGTCTGTAATATTCAGACACGAACAGATCTGTTTTTTTAATATTTTTTTGTGTGCTGGATGAAGGTGGTCAAAGTTGAAATCTAATAAAAGAAACCAGCCTCGGTTCTCATAACTCTCAATCTTCATGAACCCACTGATGCACAATTAAACGTTTTCTTTTTGAAGACCACGTGACTTTCAGGGATTCTAAAAATGTATGTACAGTAATGCCCTCGTTAAGCATTTCTGGGCTTTAGCTCACAGGGTTACATGAACCGGCTGCATGTTCACGTGAGCAAAAAAAAAAGGAATCAAGTAAACACACAAATTAAAACACTTGAAAGTGTTCACACGTCTCGCCGAGAGGTTTCGGTGCCTTTTGGCGTCTCCCTCTTCCTCTCTATGGGCCACCGAAGTCCTCCAACGTAACTTTAGCTGCAGCTTGCCTCATCGCTCACAGCTCCGTGTCTTTTAACACCGGCTTCTTGAGCGTGCCAAACTCCTGCGAACTTGTTAGCACCTTCTTGAAGCAGTCAATACCTGATGGAGGCTCCCCAAAGATCTCAGAAGAAATGCTGCGCAGCAGGATAGGGAGGGGGGAGTCTCGGTCCCATAGTACAGATTTAACCCTGGAGGCGCCAGCAGAGCTGAGCCCCCCCCGGACATCTGCGCCGTGAGCCTTGTGCCCTCGTTGAGCTCGTTGCCACACAACGCTCGCTCAGTTTAGAGAAACATTCTGATGGCATCGGCACATTCTGCAGGAATGCTGCCGTTTTAAGCCCACCATTAGCGCTCCGTGGCACGGAGTCATACCTCGACTGTGGCCTTCTCATTAGGGGGCTGATCAGACGGGATATGGTGAAAACGAACAACAGGAAGGCTACGCGAATAATTTTCATTCCTCTGGAAGTTTTCAAAATTTTGTCAAAGTTATAACCAAAATCTCTGGTGAATGTGATCAATTAAGCTTTCCGTGTAATATACCAACACAAGGCAGCGCGCTATTGCGAAGTGGAAGAGAATTCCTGCATGGTTTTCTTTGAAAATAAAAACCATACAATGTGCTGTGCATTTGTATTCAACCCCCTTTACACCGATTCCTCCAAATAAAATTGAATAAATGGACAGTTTTCTCATGATATCAGTTCTCGTGAGTGGAATTACAGCTGCAAGTCAACAGCTCAAGCTAATTGTCGAACCAAGATCATCTGTAAACGTTTCTAAGTCTCGGCAAAGATTATTAATTGGATTTAGCTCAGGACTTTGACTGGGCCACTTGAACACATGATTCGGCTTTGCTCTAAATTCTGCATGTTTATTATTATTACTCTGTCCAAGTATCAAGTCTTTGCCAGCCTTTGAGAAGCTTTCTTCCAGGATTGGCCATCACCCCTAAATAACAACCGGAACACCTTTTTTCAGATGTTTGTTGTGTCCCCGAGCTTGTGGAAAAACAACAACGGGGCTACCTATGGATATCTTCTAACAAAGCCTCCTCCATTCAATTCAATTTAATTCAATTCAATTTTATTTATATAGCGCCAATACATGAAACATGTAATCTCAAGGCACTTTCCAAAGTCAAATTCAATCAGATTATACAGATTGGGGAAAAAAAATTCCTATCTAAGGGAACCCAGATTTCCATAGACATCCATAAAATCAGATTTGCGCTGAAGTTGTCCCTGTTTACTTGATAGGTGACTTCCAAAGGCAACTGGCTGCATTGGACTTTAAGTGTATGAGAGACAAGGAGGGCTGAAACAAATTAATACAACACTTTTCCAGTTTTTATGACTACATTTTTTACCATGTGTCTCTCCATGTTCGCGTCCCAATTATACTCTGCTTGTTCTGTCATTCAAAATCAATGTAAAATATAAAGTTTGTTGTAATAAAGTGACAAAAACTTAAACATATGTGTGAATACTTTTGCAAGGAACTAAAATGTCAAAACTCAGATGGTGTAAATGAACGGACAGGAGATAACAGGCTGGAGTAAAAATGTGTATATTTAAACTTCAACATATTTAGAAACTGGTTTCTTGCAATGCGCGTTTAAAGAGTATATATTAAGAGTTTCTATCTATGTGAAGGCCCAGGATCATGTATCGCTCACAGCACAGCGGAGGTAAATTTAATTAAACTGAATATGATAAGGGCTGAAAGCGCAGGTTAAAGGATTTAACTTGAGCACCGGTGGGATTCAGACGCTCATTATAGGTCAAGACGTGGCACTGAAAACCTCAGGGGAATTGCATCGCTTTTATTCTCACTTTAACAATCCGGGACGGGGATATTAAAATAGAAAACGTGAAATCAAAGCAAAGCTTGCTTAATTTGAAAAGACAACCCACAGCCGTGGGAATGCACGACTTCTCTTTCGGTAATCGTCAGATGTGAGGATACTTAGCGGAGTTTGTGCGTGCTGTGGTGAGAAGACGTCACAAATGGGAACAGGTGGCACGGCTTGGGCAGCCAGTGCTCCCCCACTGTCAAAAATAGACTCACAATGGGTCAAAAGATGGACAGAGGAGGAGGAGGCAGAATGACTGCTGCCTATTTTAGGCCTTCCACTGTCAGTATGGAGACGCGGAGACATCAACATCCCACAGAGCTGACAGTGTAACACACAAACAGGCTGGACCGGGGAGAGATCCAGCTGTTTTCTGTACTTAATCAAAGCTAATTAAAGTGAATGCTTAAGGTAAGGTTATAATAATAGACTATATAAGCAATAAATGTCTTACATGCAGTAGATTAACCCTCTAAATAACTCTCCTCATCTAGTTTAAATCCAGACTAGGAGGTCCTGAAGGCTGGCAGCTAGCCTCATAGGAACCGAGATCTAAAACTGGACTTCTATCATTTTAAAACAGCTCCAGTCTCACAAACATCAAAGCAGCTACGTATTTACAAGACAACAATTATTTACATTTGAATTGAACCTGTCAATTCAAGTGTAAATAATCACTGTTATCAATTATCTTCTATTTGAAACATGCAGAGAATGGAGCCTATCAAGGTTTTCTGGTTTACCCAATAGTAAAATAAGGTAGCGTGACAGTAAATAAACTAACTTTAATTTAAGACACTATGATAACTTCTGGATTAGAGTTTTAAAAGACGGCACAAGTCCACCTCAGTCTTGGCACCTCTTGGACTATAGCCGTCATCTTTAGCATTTGGGACAAAACTGGATTTATACTAAATGAATACTAAATGAAGACACGAGAAAGAAAGAAAGTAAGTAAATAAGTAAGTAAGTAAGTAAGTAAGAAAGAAAGAAAGAAAGAAAGAAAGAAAGAAAGAAAGAAAGAAAGAAAGAAAGTGCTAAAAGGGTAAAAACATTTCATGCTGGGGTGGGGTGGGGGGTTCCTGCAATGTTGGAAAGACATCAAGTAAGTTCGATACCCTTGGGACTTAGGTGCTACTCCTAAGAAGCGCAGTAATGCCATATAGTGCGTCGGTTCTTTTCCTCCTTCTACTACAGCTGGATGTCCCAGACATGCCGCATGCAATTAGAGGGAATCACATATCACTTGGATGGAGACTGCTCTAGCTTTCAATGTCTTTCCTGGATAGATGGTGTTACCTCCGGCTATAAACAAACCACTTAGGAGTTACAAATGCCAGTACGTGTCGATAACAAGAGGTATGGGATAAATGTTTAACCATAAACGCTTATTCAAAAGAACCGTTAAGAACTTGAATTGTTGCGTCTCGAGTACGCGAGACGCAACGTTGGAATTGGCCGACGAGTCTGAACGCCACTGTTATTGTTATATTTGTTGTAAGGTTACTTTTCTAAAGCGTCATAACAGAAAAACTCATTGTTGGATGTCAGACGCAGAACGCTGGTTCATTTTTCTTTTTATTCCTAGCATCATCGATTTGAACCACACGACAGAACCACGTGCTTGCTTTTTCATACAGAAATAAGCAGCCTGCTTAAAAAAGGTGAAAGTTGATGCAAAGTCCGAGAAATATGACAAAAAGATAAGGTGAGGTAAGAGAAAAGTTATGATTTGATCCCTTTGGTACACATAGACACACACAAAATCCTTCTGGGTTAATTATTTAACCAAATTTCTGGATAAATGACATTGGGGCAAATGTGTTAATTAAAGATTTGATTAAATATTGGGTCAAAAACAGCAGCACAGTTCGTTGACCCAGACAAGAGCCTAGAAGGAGCCGTATTGCTCTTAAATGGCGGCCATTTTGAATTATGAAACAACCCGACCAGACTAAGGAACTCTTCCTCAGCATCAAGCAAGAAATAGTAGGCTAGTAAAATGCTTTATAACAATGTTGATGTTAGTGGTAAAAACTTTGGTTTACACAAGAGAACAAGATTGTTCACTTAAACTTAGCCTTTTAGCTGCAAAGAGCTTCGCAAAAGCAAGCGTGAGTTCGGTTAAAGCTAATGGCTTCAACCAAAGAATTGGCCATAAAGTCAGTATACACACTTTTTATAGTGGTTTGCACTGAGTATGACTTTTGAAGACTAAATTCAGGTCTTTAGGACAATTTTTTAGTTGAACACTAAGCCTATATTGCTGGGTGAAGTCCCTAACTCAATCCTGTTGCGGTAAATCAACCCATAGCTAGATTTGTCCATAGTTCTCCCAGGAGTGGGTTGGAGGTTTTTAATCCCAGAGCTTAGTTTTAAACCTGAGATCACTTTGCATGGTCAAGCATGGTGAAGGTAACATCATGCTGTGTGTGTGTGTGTGTGGGGGTGACTGCATGTGGTATTGGTTGGTGATGTCACAGCAAACAAAAAGAAAAAAAAAAAAAAAACTTCCTGCAAGAAGAGACCTACCACATGTCTTGATAAAAAAAAATGATGTGCATAACTTTGCACGTAGAAGGGGTGTTTGCACTGGGAAAGGCGATGGTAAATCGGTATTTCTTGTCGTTTATACTACACAGCGGCATATTTTAGGTTGTGAGGAACCAGAAACTCACCTGCAGGGCTCTGTAAAGAGGAGCTTCCACAGTCCAGCCCCTCCTGCCTGGAGAATGCATGTCCCTAAAAGGCCAGTTGCTGGGAATAAATTGCGATTGTGACAGTGCAGAGTGACAGCAGCTGCGCAGCATATCTAAAGCGGACCATGATGCAAAGGGGAGGGAGGGAGGGAGGGAGGAACTGTGGCGGACAGTGTTGGGTTTCAGGAGGTCTTCCAATCTTAGGCACCTGACAAGCCCGGAATATAGAAGCCTGGATACGGACTGCGGAGGGAGAAACGGCACCCCAAGGACGGGCAGGGGTGACAGACAAGGGTAACAACAACTGCACCAGGGGAGATCCGGAGACAGGAAAGTGTGGCCTGGCAGCAAAACTACTAAAAAAGAAATCTGTTTCACATAATCTAGTTTCGGACCTTATTTATGATTTAAAAAAAATGCATCCCTTAAGAATCCCTCTGTGCATAACCTATTATTTAGGTATGGCGTAAGGAGACCAAATCAGTTTATTAAAGCTCCCCACATGGCGGCTCTACTCCCCATAGTTAGACTAAGACTTTCCATCAGCTGGTGCCGTGCCTTTGGACAGCTGGACATCCAGTCAGGCCACAGCCGAGGCTAAATACGCCTCACTGTGCCTCCTTCAGGACCAACCAAAATGGGAGATAAGATGAAAACGTAAATCAGATTTTCACTTTGAAGCTATGACAGTGGTGAATTAAAATGGCTGCAAAGAGGATAGGATTTCCGTGGTTTTCATCCCATCTCGGGTCAACAGGAAACAAATTTCCACCAGAACAGTAAACCTTAATCACATCAGCCTCTAAACTCGCAACTGTTCCTCCAATTCATCCACCAAGCAGCAGTAAGGCACGATTTTATGGCGTACCCTGAATGCGCCCCCAGATTTAAAACCCAGATCTTTTTATACAAAGCTTCTGAGTCTTACCTGCTGTGGCCTGCAAAAGCAGCAGGGCGAGGAGACAGCAGATCGAGACAGTACCCTTCATGATGGCTGCCAGGAGAACTCTGATAGTCTCACACACTATATATACCAAGGCAGGAAGGTTAAAGTTCACGCAAAGGGAAGAGGTGGGGAAGAGAGAGGGCCAACTGGTGGAGGGGCTGATGTCCATGTGTTTGAGGAGTACCAAAGCTATTGACGCAGCTTAACAATAACAAAATAATTAAAGCCTGCTTGTTATATATATATATATATATATATATATATATATATATATATATATATATATATATATATATATATATGACTTGCCACAGGTGATTATTTTTCTTAGACACTCTTTAAAATGGGAAAGAGAAGAGAACATGCCATTCATTTCATGTAAGGCAGATAGGTGTTGATCTACACAAGCACAGATACATAAATATATATATATATATATATATATATATATATATATATATATATATATATATATATATATATATATATATATATATATATATATATATATATATATATAAATAAAGGCTCTCACTTTAACTTACCAAAATCTTCAATAACAAAAATAATTTCAGTTTAAAGCTACAGGAGCTGTGATAAACAAGATAGGACAAGTTTTTTTTCTCTGATGGAGAGCAGAAGGTGAAGTAAAATAATCTCTCTAAGGAAGCAATTAATGGCATATCCTGGTATGAGACACCATCTACAAGGTAACCCGCTGTTTGGTCGTCATGGCACAAAAATACAAAACGTAGTGTTGAATAATTTGCTAAATACTGGGATTTTGAGTTGATCCACAGACTTTATTTGGAACAAAGCTGGGGCTTAGTGTGGCGTACAATGGGGGATCTGTGATGCTGTGGGCCTGTCCATCTTCCTAATGCCATGGGAACCTTTTTATTTAGCTTATGACCAGGCCGGCATGTGGCATAGCGCTAGTGATCCTTTAATACGCTCCCGCAGTCCAGCCCCTCCTTTAGCTATCAGGCTCCTCTCCTGTGGGACCAACTCCCAGTTTTGGTCCGTGAGGCAGACACCCTGTCTACTTTTAAGACTAATCTTAAAACTTTTCCTTTTTGACAAAGCTTCTAGTTAGAGTGGCTCATGTTACCCTGAGCTACCTCTATAGTTATGCTGCTATAGGCTTAGGCTACTGGAGGATATCAGGGCCTATTTCTCTCACTCTGCTGATTTGTATTGTTCTCTAGTTTTGCATTAACCTGACAGAAGCCAGATGCATGTCGCTCCGCCTAGCTCCACTCACATACATCTGGGACATCGCCCTTTGAAAGTGATTTCTCCAACCAATTTTATGGTCTGGCCAATCAGGACGCAGGGCTGGAGTTTCATAAATGTGACGTAGCGGAGACGCGACCATGACGTGAGACTGTTTTGATAGCAATGGCGGCTCGTCGAGGAAGCAAGCGTTAACATTGATGCTGCTATTTCTTCCGTGTTGTCCAATCTACCTAATATTGATTCATTAAAAGAACATCAGAGAACGGCTCTGAAGGCGGGGTACACCCTGGACAGGTCGCCAGTCTATTGCAGAACTTGAGACATTTCAAATAAAAATCTGCCAGCCAATGCTGAAAATCTTAAAATTTGGTAATCACTGGGTCTTTAAAGTCAGATAATAATCCCAAACCTTTGGGCAAATCAGATCAGAAATGGTTCACCACTGACAAGATCAACTTCCTCCCATGTCATAGCTTACCCAAGACTGACACCACAGCTTACAGAAAACCTGTCAGGTAAACTGGGGGAGAAAAAGTGTATGGAATAAAATCAAGAAGATCTGGATCATCTAGAGATGTTACAAAAATGACTGGCCAAAGATCTTTCTTGTTTATACTCCAACATGCAAAATGTTCCAAGATGGCCAAGTGCTTAATACAACAGTGGGTCAATATAGAGCCTGATATTATTACTCTTCCCTGTCAGTTTTCAAGTTATTACTATTGATGACTTAGGAAATGACAGAAGTGATTGGATTGTTCTTGAAGCAGCTGCCGGACCTCTTAATGCGATTTTTCTTATTGTTACCAAGCC
The DNA here is from genome assembly GCF_011125445.2 of Fundulus heteroclitus. Lineage (NCBI taxonomy): Eukaryota > Metazoa > Chordata > Actinopteri > Cyprinodontiformes > Fundulidae > Fundulus > Fundulus heteroclitus. The sequence continues at coordinate 20,161,325 of NC_046376.1, read as the reverse complement.
AGCTGGTATACGTCATTCAACATCTACTCCACACCATGCTATTGGTCAAGAGAAATTACTGCAATGAAATAAATGTTGAACATGTATTTCTGTTAGATTTTGCCCTCACTGATCAAACTTCCATTTAGGGCTTCTTATTTCTGTTTAGATGCATGCAGCAGCAATAAAGATTTATCTTAAAGCTGCATTCCAATTTTCATTTCTTACTTTTTTTTGTGTGTGCAAATGTTTACCAGCGGTACCAACTATACGTGTGTGAGAAAACAGGTGTAATTACTAGATGTGTACTCTGTTAAAATAGGCTAAAGAAAATACTTATTTTTGCCCTAGATTTAATAGAATACGTGAGCTGTTAAGGTTTCTTAGCTTTAATCAAGTGACTAACAAAGCATTAATAAACATCCATAAAATATCCGAGAATGTGCTCTTAGCTGCGTTAATGCAGATGCTAAAACATGCATGCTATCCTCGCCCGGTTGGCAGTGAAAGTAATCAGCATTAGCAGAGAGTGAGAGCGGAGCACGGTCCGCCTGAGTCAGCCTTGAGTCCCTCGCCCAGCCGGATTACTGTTTTTATCACCCTCACCCAGACACAAAGTGGCAAACATAATCTCACCATTCCTCGGGAATCAACATCTCCACTGTAAATTAATCCCCAAATATGGCAGGAAGTTTCCCTCCCGACCACGTCCGTCCCAAATGACTTGGGGAAGCGTGCCCACAACGTTACAGCCTGTTCATTTTGAAGCACAAAACTCTCTTTAAGTCTGGAGGGATGGGTTTTACAAGGCAAGATGATTTGTTTAAGCTTTTATGGATTCCAGACAACATGAGCTCTTCACTAAAATACAGATGACAGACACTAGCTTTCATCGTTCACACTGTTAAATGTTGATGTACCGCTGATGGGAGACGGTAATACACAAGCCAGTGTCAGAGATTAAAGGAAATTTTAGGCTATTGTTCAATGTGTTGATTTCTCCAGCTTGGCAGTTTCTACATAGTAATTAGGCCTCCGTTTTCAGTCGACCACACAGTTAGAACAGTAAAGAAATCAGTTGTTATGCTGCGATAATTAAATGCAGATATAATTAGGTGTAAAGTTCAAACTTTTAAAACTAAGTTATTATACAAATACATCTCTATAAATTTGAGATTCACATACATTTTTTTATTTATTTACTCCAACAATTTAATTCAGAAAGTGAAACCTATGCATTTTAGAGTGATACATTTGAAGCATTTGTTTTCTGTTCAAAAGGACAACAGTTCACAGCTAAGGAAAACCCAAAACACAGTTTCTACGATAATCCCACCAAGAGCAATAAGATTATTTCTTCCCATTTTTGATATAGAAATATCCTTTAGCTGTGACCGACAACCTCCACTAGGAGGGTAAGCCACAAAAGTGATCATTGCTAAAGCAGCTGTTTTCTAACAACTGAGGAAAAGTGTAGTGGAAGGAAAAAATGTGCTAAAACGTATCCTCTTTATTTAGTTCTTATTTTCTGTGAATCTGCAGTTTGAGTATCCATCAGCCATAAACGTTGCATTAAAATGCTTTAAAAACACATTGATCAGTGTTTACTGAATATAGGCGAATTTCACTCTCTGAATGGATTTAGTGAAAGAAAATGTTCTTAATGATTTTCACATGTGTAGCACCAGGTATGTTTTACAACATTGCTCATTTTAGTTCAGCCTTTTAATATGCAATGCTGGTATCAAGTAAAATTTTTTTTAAAATAATCTAATTTTTATTAATAAAACATCAAGTTTGCTACCATTGTTGTAGAGGCTGTATAGAGACAAATCAAAGTACCTAAAACATTTAAGATGAATATTTGTCTATCATAGCTTGTGGCATCGTTGAAAAGGGTGGAAACAGGGGGGCTTTGATTGTTTCAGGAAATGACAAAAGATCCCCCCCCACCCACTGTCCCTGGTTTGCATGTTATCTGTCACAGAGAAGGTGGTCAGTCTTAATTTAGCAAAGAGCTGCTGCCAGGAGAAGGGAGGTGGGGGCGTGCCTCCACAGACCGTCCACCAATCGGCAGCAGACACTTGGGCTTTACTGGCCAAATGACCGCCAACCAGAACTGACAGGGAAACACACCGAAGCAGCCATGTCATGGTTGGTGGTGCTGTAATAACAGATATTTTTAGGGAAATAACAGGGAAAAAAAAGGCACACACACGAGACAAATGTTTAAAAAACAAAGTACAAACTTTATTATTCTGTCTTTACAAAGGCACAAGCCTCTTTATCCCCGAAACATAAAAAAAACAAAAACATAATAGCTTCTTGATGACCATATGCACTGACCGGTCTAACAAAGTAAAACAGAATAAAAATGAATGGGGAATAATAAAGAAAAAAAATAAAACAAGGGGGTAGAAACTGGGCTGCAAAAAATGAACGAAAAAAAAAAAAGATACTACACATAAACGACAGGATAAAAGATGCAAAAAAAAATGTGAAGGGTGAACTGGTAAATGTAGGAGGACTCATACGGCGACGGAGTGGGGGATACACAGCTGTGCGTTTTTTTTTTTTCATAACCTCAAGAGCTTCAGCTGAGGAGAACCTCCTTTACACATAAAAAAAAGAGGCAAACTCCAGTATATTACAGTAAGTGCTTAGTAATCTTCACCTTATTTAGTGATCCATAGCTCCTTAGCCCCGCCCACACCACTCTGACAATCTGATATGCCCACTTAACAACTTTATAACGCAAAACATAGAATGAAAACAGGCGCATGGAGAGTAGCCAGTCCTGGGATTCACCTGCTGCCCCCCCCCCCTCCCGTTCCTATAGCAACAACAGACACCTGACATCAACAGGTTTAAAGGAGGCTTCCCATCACACAAGTCGCAGAGGAGTGTTCAGTTTTAATCCCGCAGTCCGTCCAGCAGTTCAAAGCTCAATCTTTACACGCTCGCCTCTAAATGCTGAGATGAGCCACAGAAACCCTAAATGTGATCTATTTTCCCTTCGCTGGAAACCTTACTGGAATGTCTCAGTATGAATTATTTATTTCCCACATATTTTACACCGAGGCTGTAAAGAAGGCGCTGAACTCCACACATACAGCGCTCTGCAAAAAGTACGTCTTGAGCAGTTTTGCGCTTTGGCTCGTCAGACCACGAGCTTCCATTTATTTAGTTAGGACTTTACGCGATGGACCAACACAATGTAGCAGACAACTGTAGTGAAAGAAAAAAAAAAAAAAAAGCACACATGGTTTTTCAGCGACATACATGTTATAAGAATTTTGAAAATGTTGCAAAAAGGGTTTCCATCTACTGGTTTGGAGTCACTTCGTCAGACGTTGACGTTACGCATGGATGTAAATAACCAGGAAGTAGGTTGCAAACTAGCATGGACCACACATCTGAGAACGGAGAGAGGTTTTCAGGAATGTGTTGCTATCGGGGCAAGTTGTAACGGTTCTGCCACGTCAACTAATATTGCCGATGTTACATACTATCCAGACGTGTAGAGAAAGAAATGCAATTCTATGCGCCTTACGGGAATATCCAGTCATGTGAGGAAAATGTTTGCATTTGCCAAATGTTTTTTTCCCCATCTTCAGGTTTGGGCGTGTATTTTCGGGAAAAGCCAGAACAGCCCCCTCAAACGAGCGTAAAAAAAAACTATTTTGTGAAACTGAGGAAGATATTTTGAATTTTGCCGTTTCCATCAACTTTTTCCAATGCGATGCTTCAATATGTGCATTAAAAAAAACATTGATGGAAAAAAAAAAAGGCTGCTGTGGATAAAGGTACACCTTTCAGCAAGACGACGACACTAGATATGCAGCCAGAGCTAAAATAGAGTCGTTCATAACAGGGCACATGCATGAGCTAGAATGGCCTAGTTAAAGCCCAGAACTAAATCCTATTGGGAAACAGTGGCAGAACTAACACTTTATACCACCATGATAAAAATCCTCCCCACCATGAAACATGGTGGCAGCAGAATTATGCTCTGGGAGTGTTAGTTTCCCCCCCGGCAGGGATCCTATCGACAGCAGATGAGACAATAGATGGAGCAAAACTCCGGGTTACCCTGGGAAAAAAATAGATTTCTCTTCCACTTCACAGTTATCTACCACAATGTGTTGATCTATCCTATAAAATGAAACGCTTTAAAGTCTGCTCTTCTCACGTGACAAAATATACCCAGATTAAAAGGGTTTTGAACACTTTTCCAAGGAACCGTGTAGTGAAACGCAATTTTATATTCATTTCCAGAATGCATTGTTTGTACGTTAGCGACGCGTTTCATTCTGGGGCAAATATCATTTAAAAAAAAGAAACACAACACAAAATGACTATAAAACAGGGAATATCTGTGATGACGCACGCCTGGCGTTCACAAGCCGGATCACAAAAAGGTGAAAAATCGGTTTCCGGATTATTCTCTGAAGCTGTGTGAAAGGATGGCCTCCCTGCAGCCAACTATAAGGGCTCATTATAAGGCAAGCTGTAACCGCTCTCTTCGCCACAGCTTAAAATCAGTCGTTAAAAACGGAAAATGCACAGAAATGACAGGTTTTAGGAAATGCATAGAGTCTATGTAGTAAATCTAGTCTCCCCCTGTGAATGGCACTCTAAAAAAATTCTTCCATACCCTCCTTTGATATAAGTCCCATACGAAACAGGCTCTTAGGATCGAGCGAATAAGTGATTGTATGCGTCCTTCTCGTACATGTACAGGCTGAAGTGGTGGCGTTTCGGACTGCCAGAGTCCCGGACGCCACTAAGCCTGGCTGCCTTAAAACACTGAGACACACGCACTCCCCGAAAAACACTCAACATGGGACACGGATTAGCTTAAATACCAGGTCAGGTGCGTTTATGCTCAAAGGTGGAGGATGCCAACAGTAAAAGGAAGAAAGAATAAAAAAAGAGGTGAGATATGGGATTACTGGGATCCCAGCCCAGCAAAAGAAACAGAAAAAAAACCCTCCCCCCCAAAAAAACACACAAAACTGGAATTGTGAACCAGTAAGTGCACTCACTTATCGTATGAGCACCAGTCAGCCATTAAAACAGCTTTTAACGTTATTTTTTTTTTGTTTCTGCTTTACTTTCTAGTGGAGACTTTTAAGAGAAAAAAAAAACATGAAAAACTTGACAACAATAAAATAACGAGGAACTTTTTTTTAGGACAATCTCGCAAGCTCACAGTGTCTTTGCAAACAGCTCGGGTGATTCTCGAGCGAAGCCGTTTGAAAGGGCGTCCGTCTTCGCCACCACCGCGCTCCGATGAAGGGGGGGCCGACGCCACGCGGGCGCGCGGGCGAGGGGGGGGCCTCCTTTGCCTTTCTTTGATTCAGTCCTGCCGCTTCAGGACAGCGCGGGGGAGGACAGTCCTGGCAGCTAATGGAGAAGTTTATCAGGCGTTTGAAAGTCCAGTTTCCAGTTTGACCAAGAGCTTATTTAAAAAAAAAAAAAAAAAAAAAAAAATCAGTCTGCAAAGTAGTAGCTTCAATAATATTTCCGTAGAGTCATGAAGAGACAAGAGTTCGTGTAAGTGGGTAAAAGAGCGGGGGGCTGGAGGTAAGCACAAAAAAAAGAGAGACACTATGGGTATGTATGTGTAACTGTAAACCTTTTCAGGTGCCTATTGTTTGTAAAATCTGATGAAGAGAAGGGAAAAAATGAAATAAGTCAAAACGAGCGCTAGGATCCGACTACCAGCCTGATCTATGTCCGTAGAGCAGGAGCGCTGTGATTTTGTAGTCTCCCGCGGCCCCGGTCTGCTTCGGGGGGGGCCCCTCTTTTGTGTGTGAGTGTGTGCGTATATGAAGGTGTAAGGTACACGAGCCTTCTGGGAGACGAGCTCACGGCAGCGAACAGTCGTCGGGTCCGTCGCTGTTCGAGGCCGTGTCCGAGCCCGCCCCGTCGGAGAGGACGCGCCCCGAGGTGACAATGACCGCCCTCCTCTGCTCCTCCTCGAAACCCTTCCCCTGGGTGCCCTCGATGTGCTGGATTGCCTGGGGGGGGGGGGGACAAAAATCACAGAGGAGACATGTCAGAGACTTAAAGCGCCCTCTAGTGGTCAGATGTGGAGAAAACGGGACCAGAGGGACCGTCTGAGAGGAAAAGGTGAGAGGTTTTGACTGCAGCTTACTTGAACGATGGTGTCCAGGTTCTGTCGGGATGTGGACACCGAATTAATGACCGACGTTGGGCCCATGGTTACCACGGTGACGTGATGGGGCTGGGGCGTCTGTGCGGGCGCAGGAACGATGACCGTGGCGTGGTGCGTGGGTGCAGGCGGGGTAGCGGGAGCCAACACCTGAAAGGCAAACCATAGCCCGTTATTCTAATGATCTGCAGCAACAACAAGCCGAAAAATTATCAAAAGACTTACTAAAAAAACAAATACATTCACAAACAAATCCATTTATTTATAATCTAAAGTCAATTCAACATTCATTTATTTATTCTTAAAAAAAAATGCACATTTAATGTTCATTAAACTGTATTTTATGTTTTAAAATGTTACTTAAATGTGTCTTTGTGTATTCATTTACAGGGCCTGCCACTATTGTTGACATTTCTGATAAAAATGTGTACAGAGGCTTAAATTAAATTGCCCGTATAAAGCTGCTAAACTAAACCGCCATCACCTTTCTGACAGAGAGGCTTTTGTTGTCACTTATAACATGAGAATGCCTGTACATAAAACTGTTAAAACAAAAAATATATACATTTTAAAGTTATAAAGAAAGCTAAAACAGAATATGTAATAAACCTGATAAACAAAACTGCAATAGGACCTTTGAACCAAGGCAATGTTTCTGCCTGAATAAAAGTCCTAAAGTCACCGTCTTTTACTTGAGAGTAAGAACATGAGCCACAAATATGGATTATAATTCATGTTCTTCCCTAAGAAGAACATTATAACTGCTTTAATATGAAAGAAACACATGCATGATGTGTGAGAGACCTTAACTCTGACCTGGGAGCATTTTTTCAAATCCAGTCCAACCCAACTTTTTTGATAAAAGCACTTTGAATTACCAAAGGGACCAAAGTGCTGTACAAAATACATCAAAAATATGCAGGACATTAAAATGCCATCGTAAGGAAACAAACATAGAATACAAAAATGCAATAGAATTCAAATACATTCTGGCTTGTGTGTTGTAGTGTGAGAGTCTGGTCTGACCACACGCTGTGAGTGAAGCCTCTGCAGTAGCTTGACAAAATAATTGCCCATCAGTTACCCACATTAAAAATCAACGCAAACCATTTCTATCACTCGTGGGTTTTTTCTCGTTACAAGCATTTGAATTTACCTTAAAGTTTTTTTTTTTAGTCAATAGACCGACACAAAGGCGAGCATAATGGTAAACTTGAAGGACGAGTATGCATGGTTTTCTAAGTTTCTCCCCCCCAAAGTAAAAATATAAGAACTACAGAGAGCATTTTCGTGTCCCAGTTCACTCTGATAACCTAAAATAAAATCCAGGTTCTGTGAAGGCCTCAGAAGGTTTTGTTAGAGAACATTAGTGACCCAACAAGCATCATAAAGACCAAGCAACACAGCCTACAGGTTAGGGAGAATATTGCAGAGAGGTTAAAAGGACGATTAGCTTCTCAAACTATTTTCCCCGGCTTTAAGCTTTAAACATCTCACCGCACACTGTTTACTCCATCACCTTAAGATGGAAAGAGTGTGACACAACTGCAAACCTATCCAACACGTGGTTGTCCACCTAACCTGACATGCCTGAGCAAGAGAAGCATTAATCAAGAGTAGCGGCCATGAGGCCTGTAGTGACTCGGGAGGAGCTGCAGAGCACCACTACTGAGGTGGGAGAATCTGTTGACTTGTTAGACATGCAGAATAATTTTTCCTTTATGGAAAGGAGGGATATTGTTGACTTGGCGAAAGACTTTATTTGTCATTTTGTATGCACAAAGTGCGTACAGAAGGAAATTTCTTTTGCATACAGCTTGAAAAATCACAGTGAATTGCAGTAAGAGCAGCATAAAGACGTCCCGTTTCCCATAAGCCATGAAGGCGGCACAGGAACCATGTGGATGAAGGTGAACCCAGCCAGATGGGACCAACGCTAAGCTTTCCTACCTGCATCTGAAACTCTGTGTGAAAGAAAGCTAACATGGGATATCCCCCCTGAGCATGCAAAGCCCACCAAGAAATACGGTGGCGTCAGCATCAGGCTGCGTGGACGCTTTGCTTCAGTAGAGACAAGGGAAGCTGGTTAGTCTAGATCACACGTGTCAAACTCAAGGCCCGCGGGCCGAATCCGGCCCATCAAGGCAATTTATCTGGCCCTCAAGAGCCAAAAAAGGCATATAATGTCATGAAGTAGAGGCATATATCCTTTTAAATTGTATAAAGTAGCTGAAACTGTACCTCCTGTAGAGAAAGTGGATTTTTTTTTTAACTGTGGAGTAACAGCATCCTGCCACTAGGTCGGTTTTTCCACAACGCATTAAAAACAACCCAGAAATGTCCAAAATAGAAAAAGTGATGCAGAGTGACATGTTTGAAATTTACTCACACCAATATCAACTTTTTTTGCAGAAAAACTGTTCAAACGGGCGTGCTCATTTTATGTCACTGTGAAATGTTTTACATTTTTATGCGAATTGGAATGAAATTATGAAATCAAAAGTGTCATTTATAAAGGTGCAAATGGCCCTTTTAATGACTACATGATGCCAAAGTGGCCCACTACAGAAATGAGTTTGACACCCCTGGTCTAGATGGAAAGACGGGTGGAGCTAAATGGGAGAAAACTTCTTAGAGGCTCTAGAGGTTGGGAGGACCAGGCCAAAGGCTCCTTCCAACAGGAAAGTGACTCTGGACATACATACAGTGCCACAATTAAATTTTAAAAAAAGAAGAAACTCTTTTGTCTCTGGACGTGCAAATCTGGCACAGGCGCACCTCGTACTAAATGCTCGTTGCCGTTTCATTATACTGTCGTTTTACAGTAACTGATGTACATAATGATGTGATGTGGGCGACATCATGGCTGATCGGCATCTCGCTCCGTTAGGTTGATGCTGAGGAAGCGGGATGCTGCAGCTGTCACGGCAGGAACAGGCGCGGCGCGGGGACGTGTGAGCGGCTCGTCTGGCACGCCGTGAAGCTGTCATGGCTGCTGACGCCTCCGACTCCGGCCACGGTGATGACTGTCCTCTACAGCCATGTCTCTCTAAAGATTAGACCTCATGTGTCTTCATTTTACAATAAATTTGCAACGTCTTAAGATAAATTAGCCCTCCGCCGGTTTACGTGGCTTAAGGATAATTTAAATAAACACAATTTGTGGAGATCTGAGAACATAAGTGGTGCATAGGGAATTTAAAACACTTCGCTAAATGCTTGGAGCTTGTTTTGTGATCATGAAGTAAAGCGGCTACTAAAAGGGTACTTTTAGTGAGCAAACAGGCTGAATTCGTCATAAGGTGTTGGCGTTGATGAGAGCCGGAGTGAAATAGACCCAACCTGAGGGCTGTGTGCAGGAGTGAGGTCCCTCTCTAGCTGCTTCTGCAGACGGACAAGGCTCTGTGTCTGGACCTGCTGCTCCTGGACCTGCTGCGCAATGGCCTTCAGCTTCTCTGGGTACAGCTGAGCGTCCAGGGAGCGCATCTGCCACGCAGGACACAGTGAGTTAAAGGTGTGTCCGTCGTTGCCCTTAAAACCTGTGAAAATGTGCCCCGCTGTGTGTGTGTGTGTGTGTTTTTTTTTATTTTTCTCCCCGTCCCCGCCCGACTTTTACCTGATCCTCCAGCATCATTCTGATGGTGCGCTCCTTTTCCAGCTGCTGCCTCAGCTCAATCATCTCCCTCCTCAGGTCTTCAGTCTTCTCCTCCTCCAGGATGTCTGGTGAGCCGATGCCTTCGTCTTTCTCCTCCGCGCGTCTCCTCTTCGGGGAGGAGCCGCTTAACTCCTGGAGAGGAACGCAGGCGCAAGATTGAGATACCTGGCTTGGATGAGCTCTAACACTGAGGCGACGTCTGGCCATATTTATGCATGCTCCTGTACCTGAATGATTCGTTTGAGCTGACTGTTCTGCTGCAATAGCCGCGTCTTCTCCTGCTCCAGAGTGAAGATGTACTCGGCCGTCTGTTGCAGGATTGCAGCCTGGAGAACACCAAAGCTCAGTTATAACAGCGAGTCCGGACCCATGCAGCTACAAAACTACTGCCATCCTTTTTTCCCCCCACTTTGTTGACTGTGGTTGTACGTGATTGACCATCAACATTCAAGTCTTGTCAAAGATTCTAAATTTTGATTTAGACTTTGAGGACTTTGACTAGTCACCCGGAGCCTCAAACAGGTTTTATTTCAGGTCTGCCAACTCTGAAACCCGATCAATGCTACTCCCACAGCATAACACTGCCGCCACCATGTTTTATATTGGTGGATGGTAGGGCTGTGCATATAAAATCGATACAAAGATTAATATCGATGTTTTTAAAAACGACTTAATATTGACATTCTGGCTTTCAATATCGATATACCTCCCAACCCCTAGGGGGCGTTGTTACAGCACGCCATTACTGTTCACAGCGAGGAAGTGCAAGTGAGACGGATTTGCGGAACGGCCGACAGGATTTTAGAAGCGCCTTCGTCCCTAAAATCATACGTTTGGGCACATTTTTGTATTCTATGATACATTAAATGCATTGAACCACATGCACTTTATCTTCCTGTTAATACGTCAGTGTTCAATAAATTCAACAAATATAATATTTGGCTGGTTTTGTTGATTAAATTAAAGTAATAAAAAAATCAATATTGGAGTCAAATCAAATCAAACTGAGCAATGTATGGAGAATCGTATCGAATCGGCTCATCCTAGATGATACCCAGCCCTAAGTGGATGGGATGTTCAGGCTCAAGTTCAGTGTTGGGTTTTCCGGCGCACACATGGCGTCCTGCATGTAAGCCAAGAAGTGCTGCGAGCCCCTGAACGCACCTTGCCTGCTTCTCTGATTAACGCTCTCGTAGCGCTGCGTCTCAGTTTAGGTGGACGGCCATGTCTTGGTACCTCTCCACAACTTTATGCCCTGCCCTGTCTGGTATATTACTGGTGGTAACGACGCTGTGCGTTTCCCAAGGTTCCCCCAACAAACCGCCCGGTCTCTCATAGAGCAGCGGTAGAGCAGTTGGCTGCACTGGATTTTATTCAGCGGCAAAAGAGTATAGAGCACATAATAAAAAAAAGCACCCCAAGGATGCCAGGAATCATTTGGTCCATCACATAAAACCCAAACTGTGAAAAAGCTGAGGTGAACAAATACTTTTGCAAGGCACCGCGGTTCAAACTCGTCGCCCAACTCCAACCCACAGTTTGTGACCCACCTTGCTGAGCTTCTCCCCATCACTGTGTGGGATGAGTGTTTTAAGTGACTGGAATCCGGCATTGATGCTCTGCATACGCCGACGCTCGTTGCTGTTGGCGATCTCTCTGCGAATTCGCCTCTCTTGGTCCCGGGCTGTTTCTGGGGTCAGAGGAATGTTGGCCAGACTGAGGAGGGGAGGAGGGGGGGGGGGGGAATAAAACAGGGAGAGGGAAGCAAATCCGTTAGTTGATAATAAATTGTGACCACAGAGAAAACCTTCAGCTGGGAGTCGGGATCTGCTTAAATTCAGCAGAAACATTTGCTGCATACAGCAAATACAGAAAATTTTTATGATGCAAAAAAATGGTGCATCCAGACATTAAAACGCAGTAGGGCAGGAATGAATGACACAAAAAAATAGAGAATGTTTTAAAAAATTTTTTACCACTACAAGTTGAATATGGTCATACTTTAAAATACTGAACATTAATAAGTCAGATGCTGCGGTTTAATTTTGAGGAATTTTTAAGAGCGCTTCCTGCAACAGCCTCTGCTTCCACCTCTGTATCTCCTCCAAGCTCTTAGCTGTACTGACTCAGCTGCCTCAGCGCAAAAACACCAGGAACTGTTGTGCAGACACAGATGAGGTGGGGAAAAAAAAAACATGTTTTTGTGCATCCTGAGTGTTAAGTGTGGAGATACAGACAGACACAAAGCATCACTGCAGCACTGCCAAAGAAACTGGGCTTTACCTTCCCTAGCAGCAGAATATTCTCAAATCGAATTAAAGCTTATTTGAAGAAACAAAAAAAAAAAAGAACAGAACCAGGTAATTAAATAAGGGTTGGAATGACTGACTTGTTACTGTAATGCTTAATCTCCTGGACACCTCAGCAGACTAAACGGATGAGTGGCAGATTTAGTACTCAGAAACCTCACACCAGTCCAGAGGCAAAATAAAAGGCATAAGGAGTCCTTTTTATTTTAGTGTTCAGTTATACTTTAATTTGTAAAGCCAGTCATGTTACCCTGGTGATATATTCAATATAGCTTGCATTTTTTACCAGTGAAAAGATCCACCAATGAAGCCTTTTCTGGCTAATACCAAGTTCCACATAATAAAACTGGAAGATGTCCCGCAGATTATTCTGATTCACATGGAGAGATAATGTCTCCCTTATCGTTATCTGATTTTGTTTTTAACTAAAGAAAATGCATTAAAGTACACGGTGTAGGTGGGTGTTTTTATAGAATAAAACTGTAGGGAGTTGTTAATTTTCGTTCATTTAGAGAACAGAACAAAAAGATTTAAAAAATGTTTTCATTGACCTGCAAATTAACGAGAATGATTCTAGGGAAAGTACTGTTTGCTGCATCTCTAGTTTGTCATTTACAAGGCAGTAGAGGACAATCATAATTAACAAGCAAGGCAACTGGCAGTATTCAATAATATTATAGTTTACAGATGATATATGACTGTAAAAGACAAAAAAACAGAAACGCACACATAACTGGCAAAAACCTGTATCTCTCATTGTTTTTACAAAATATCACTGCAACTCAATAAATTAATAAATAAATATATGGCTATCTCTCTTAATTGTTTTAAGAAAATTCAAAACGTAGTTACATTAGGATTTTGGACTTTTTTTCTTTTTACAATGCTGATATAAAAAAAAAAATCGCAACAAAACACTATAACATTCCCACTTGACATAGAAGTAAGTAAGCTGATTACAATATTATTTATTAATTTTTATACCAAGACATATAAATTTGCTATATTGTTATGATTTTGTTTGTTGATTTTAGCTCTGCTGACCAAATCTCAGCTGATTGTTGGATCATTTGGGACAAGTCGAAATAGGACTACATTTCCCAGAGTCCCCGCGCGTCAGCCGTCGCAGCAGCACACAGACAGCAGAAGATTCCTCCGCTTCCTTCTACAAGCGGGGCTGCGGACGTATCGACGGGCCTTCCGCAACACACACACCCCCTTATTAATAACGCAACTTTTATTATCCCTCCATCCCCTCCGAACGCCAAATGCCCCGTTCCTCGACATATATTAAAAAAATACATCCGCAAAAAGCTGAAAGAGGAGCTCTCCGTCGCCGCAGAGCCCGGCAGCACCCTCGCTGCTCCGAGCAGACTTTTTTCATGTCCTCCGCCATTACAACAATGCGGCAGGCAGCATGGCAGAGGTGCGGGATGAAAAGACGCAGTGGAGGTGGCTCGGTAGCGCCGGCGAGGCGCACAGAAACACCAATTATGTTATCACGACTTAAAATAAAGGGTAAAACACCAGAGCGAGCGTGTAATCTTTTTTTTACATTAGCGGGAAACAGAAGATCATACAACGCGAGACTTAACACCAGACCGCCCCCCCTCACTTTTTAGCTCAAGCCACAAGCATGGCCGCACTACCCACAATAACTTCGGCTCCCTTTGAGCAAACCAGCTACCCGCGTTAAATGCGCCTCGTTTGGGGACCGCGGCGAAACATTTCGCCTTCGTATGCAAATTGCGGCAGCCATGTGAAAGATTATTTGAGGGGCAAATAGATGTGGGATGGTGCTCCGGAGCGGAGCAGCAAGCGTGGTGTGCACGGAACCACGTGGTTTATGTTTGTTAGCCACAAAATACCCGATTTTATACACGAAACGAGCCAAATACAAGACGCGAGACATTACACCGGCAGCACGGGACACGAGGGGGCCCCGTTTGCTGTATAACACCGGGGGTTTGGTGTTGATTAGTGGCCGCAGTTTTCTTCCCCCCCACCGCGAGCGGGTCCGCGTACACACAATAACAGATCGGATCAAACATGTTGGCTGAGCGCGCGGACAGCTCTTCCAGTTCTAATCGTGCTGAAGGGGAACACATGTGCTTTATATACACACCTACAGAGACCACCAATCACTTCCTTCTCCGTTTTCCTGAAGTGTTGCAGCGGGGGCACCTTCTGAGCTGAAACCATGAAATACTCCATGCTCGCCTCTCGCCAGTTTGGCCCCCCCTCTCCAAAAAAAAAATTTTTTTTTAAATAAAAAAAAAAACACACAAAACGGTAGTCTCCTTGGGTTAAAAGGGGAAACAGCTGACAAAAAAATCCCGTGATCCGAGGCGGGTGAGATCCTCAAAGTAAATCCGAATCCCTCGTCCGTGTATTGTAGTTCTTTTTGAGGCTCTACCGAGAGTTGTAATGTTACTCGACTTCCAGCTGATGGGGTTCCCTCGTTGTGTGTGGCGCTCTCTCTACCTCTCCTTCTCTCCCTCCCCTTTGCTTTCTCCTACTGCATGACCGTGTCGGTCTGTGTGCGCGTGTGTGTGTGTGTGTGTGTGCAGCTGATCGCATTGCTTTCAAGGCGGGAAACAGCTGGTAGGAGTCACACACACACACACCGCACCACCAAATGCCTCCTTCCGCAGAGATGGGGGAACTGCGTGTAAACAAAGGACTATTTAGCGCAGAGAGACGCCAAAAATAACTAAACGGATAGAATAAAATCTGAATTGAAAAATAAAAATGTAAGAAAATATTCACTTATGATTTATTATTAAATGCGATGATTTTTTAAAATTGCAACAGTCATTTAGTCGGTGGTTACAAAAACAACGTCCTTACAAAACCAAACAGGAAAACCAAATGAATTTAATTAATGAATTGAACGTGTATAAAAATGTGCTTGTATTTTATCTAGATTAGAATATCTCTGAGTAGGAATCATGTTATTGAAACAGCTATGATGTAATTAAACAAACGAGTTAAATCACAATTTTTTTAAATGTATAGACGCTATTTCTCATTTTTTTGTTACGTTTTTGAAGTTATATTATTTTATTAATTTTTATTAATTTTCTTATTTTCTGGTTGATTCATAATTCGTATTTTCATTTAATTTTTTGTTGTTTAGAATACATCTATTAGTCATTTGTTTAATTAATTTTTGTTTGGGACATGGGTGTGTCTTATATAAATGCTTAGGCTTTAGGTAGCTCTGTATGAACGTGGGTGGTCATGTTTTTTTTTTTTTTTTACCAGTCAATCACCTAAAACAGGGGATCCAAAGTGGGGGTTGCAAGACCCCTCCTGGGCAGTGGGGGTCACAAGATGATTTGATGCTGATGTGCTAAAAAGATTTAGTATTTCCTGTTTTGCAAAACCAACACAGAAGTATAACTTTAAAAGACATTTCTTGTTTTAACGCAGGGAGAACTTTTCTAGGTCTTATAAAAATACTACTATATTCTCATAATTTTACAACTTTATTCTCATTATATTGTGACTTTATTCTCATATATCCAAAAAAGAAGATATATCTTGATTATTAGTATTGTTTTGCTCATCTGACTTTTCTTTAGATGGTTAAAAAGAAACAAATGGTAGACTTATGCTACAAAAGAAACAAACAAACAAAAATAAGTGGTTTGTGATTAAGACATTAAAACATTTGTGAAATAGTAATAAACATTTTAAATACATTTTAACATTGTGGCATATAAACCTTTTCCCACAGCTACAACCACAGCTAAGGTGTTTCGTTCGTAGCAACAACTGCCACAGGGTACGCTTGTTCGCTGTCACATTTGCTAGCATGCTAGCTAGTAACATAGCACTTCTATCACTATAGTTATGTTAGTAACATGTTACTAAGAATTTGGTACAAAATCAATCCTAAAAAGGTGGCATGTAAACATTTTCATTCACAACTACAGCTAAGATGTGTTTTTCATTAGAAACAACAGCCCCAGGGTTAAAAAGGGCTCAACTTGCAAGCTATAAAGCTTGCAAGTTGAGCTGGCTATAAAGCCAGTTAAAGCTTGATACAACCTTTTAAAAAGCTGTTGTAACAAGGTGACAAGTAAACCTTTTACCTGCACTATGGGTGTAAATCACCATCTTTATCACAATACACTGTTATCAGTTTGTTTGGATGATACAATATTTGACAATATCACAAAGTCTCTTACAATACGATTCCAATGAAATTCAATTCACAACATCATCTGCCCATCTAACACTATTATTTAGATTATCAGCACAAAGAAACTAAAATATGATTGACCATTTTATTTTTACTTACTTATTTCTTATTACATACCTACTATACACCTAGCACGTGTCGTTCAGCAACTCCCTCAGGTTTGAGAAGCCTGGTTTGCTTTAGCATTAGCCCTATTGCTAAATTAGTTCAACCTGGGTTGAAGTTTGACTTGCTGTTCCAGCAGATTATTTTTCTCCTGCAAGTGATAAAACAGTTCTCAGTTTTTAATAAGACATTCATTCATGATCAAACCCATATAAACATATTTGCAGTTATGCTCCCTGCTGGACACCACACATATGAGCTAACAGTTGACTGAACTAAACTTTTTCACTTAAATTTTAATTAAAATGTTTAGATAGGATTTGTTGCCACATTGATGCATTCATTTGTACAAAAGGAGCCTTGAACTAACATTGAGCGCATATAGTGTAGAATATATGGCCAAACCTTTCAACAGGCCAACACCAACCAGGAAAGCTCCAGGACCTCACAATGTCTCCCCTGCATGAGTTTCTGAAGGTGTGTGAGGTTCCCTTGTGCTTCAAACCAGGCACCAAAATTCATGTCACTGAAAACCCACCATCACAGAGTTAAATGGTACAGGCCTGAAGTCTATGGTCACGAAATTCTTTGAGTGACTTGTGTTGAATCGTCTGAAAGAGATCACAGGCCCTCTGCTGAAACCCCTGCAGTTTGCTTACTGAGCAAACTGTTCGACAGATGATGCAGTTTATCAAAGACTGCCTCTCCCACCCTTCACCATCCTCAACCACACTGTGTCAGCAGTGGATCACTTCAGGTTCCTAGGAATCAACCTTTCCCAGAACTTGACATGGTCCGAACACATGGACAGCGTTTGGAACGAGGCGTAGCAGAGACTGTACTTGCAGCAGCAACTCAAAAAGTACAACCTTCCACAGAAGCTGCTGGTCCTCTTCTACGCTGCCATTATCCAGTCTGTGTGGTACACATCCTACACCAGGGGTGTGGCTCATCCACAAAACAGCACAGGTAGAAACTACAACAATTATGTCTGAATAGAGGATGATCAGGGCCCACCTTCGCTCCGTTCAGGACTGGGATCAGGAAAAGGGGGGCTAACATCTCTGCAGACCCCACACACCCTGGACACTTTGTGGTTGACGCCACAAAGTGCTATTCACAAAAACAGTCGCCTTCCCCCAGGCTGTCTCTCTGATGAACAGTCTGATTTTTATCAATCCAACCACTTCTTTCTCTTTGGTAAAAAAAAAACACATTTTGGTATATATAAAAAAAAACTATTTTCAAAAATATTTTTTTCGCCTTTTCCATATTTGTCCTTAAAATGTCTTCACTGAGTGCAAAGTGGGACTGAAGTCAAATTCCTCATCTGTGTCACAAACTTGCCGATTTGTGTTGTTTCGGATTCTTTTAAAAGTCCTTTTCCTTGTAATATTCAAATTTAGTGACAAACTGAATAAATTTTAGTTTTATTTTGCTGTAAGCCACTGACCTGCATCAATTAAAACATTTGAAACACATCACTCTTTGTGTAGTGAATGTAGAACTTGGAGTTTTACATTTTTTATTGAAATACAGATACAACATAATGTTTCGATGATTTTCTAATCTCAGCATTTATAGCAGTCTCTAAAGTGCTCCGTGAAGATTTTTTTTACTAGATAGCAAAATAAGAACAGCATTATGCCCTTTTGTTCGTATAATTAAAATTTTAATTAGAAAATAATGCGGTTTTTTTAGTTGTTTTTTTTTTTTAATCGATTCACAAGTAATCGTCGGCTGCATGTTAAATTGTGGCACTTCCGGAGCTCCAACCAACCTGCGCTCTGGCGCGTCGGTAAATAAAGAGTGGGCGCAGCCTCCGGAGGGGGGCGGACACTCAAACAGCTGAGATAAGTGATCAGCAGCGATCAGCTGACCAGCCGGCAGCGCTGCACAGCAACAGCGCACCAAAGGGAGGGCTTTTAAGGACACACCGCCGCTGATGCTGCTGCTGCTGCTGCTGCTGCTGCTGGCTGACACACGCCGCACCGGCTGTATGGTGATCACCGCGTAGGTGGGAGGGCACACACCAACCTGATTTAATAGGTTCATCAGATGCCAGGACGCGCGAGCCACTTTTGTGTCGCAATCATTTGCATAAGAACACAGCACTGAACGACCCTTCGTTTCACCAAACCAAAAGCTGCGTGAAAGAAACACAAAGAGCAGAACTGAATCACCTGTTACTGGGGCAAGTGCAGACTCTATAGTGGTGTTAAAAGGGTAGTCTGTGGGCCATTTGATGGGCCTTTGAATGATTTTGTGCGGCCGGACCATAATGGGGGCATTTCTCAAATGAAGTCACGTTTGCCCGGAGACAGCCAATGGCGACAACCGCAATACTAATCATTTTTGAAGGAGCTTCATTTGAAACTGCTTCAGGCGAGAAAACCCAGCGTTTAAAATGAGCGGAGAGAAAACAGTATTAGTGGAAAGGTAGGAGAGGCTGTCCTCTCCTCTCTCACAATGGATCAAACCAGAGGAAGAAGCCCGCTGAATCCACGTAGAATTACAGCTAATACTAAGAACAAATATATATGCATTATTACAGGCTTATGTTTTAATTTACTATGGAGATCATTGCAGAAAAGAGATTTAAAAACAATCAATCATCCCGCCGTAATCAGACACTCAGATCACACACACACACACAAGATCATTGTGAGAAACAGTCGATTTGATCCATGCAAAGAAGCAAAAGACCACCAAGAAAACCACCATACGCCGCTCCTAATCATCATAAATGCACGTATTTAGCTGGCATTTATAAACACCGGGACTTTTACCGCTATTAAAATAGCCGTGGCAGGTTAACGGAGGTTGAGTCCCGCTCTTACGTAGCGTGGCGCGATTACCAGAAAAAAGCGTTCTGTTGGAAAAAAGCGAAGCCCACAAAAGCGACTTCGCGTTCAGAACCAACCCCAAGACACCGCAACCGCCGACTCACGAAAGTTACAGGTGACTTTGGACAAAAAAAAAAAGCCCCAAGTCGCTTATAATGCGACAGTGAAGCTCACATAAACACCCCATGGATTGTATGGTGTTTTAAAGCCGCTGAGAAAAAGCCAAATAAACGTCGCCTACCTGCCCAGATGCTGCAGTCGCTGGTTTCAGGTCTGGACGTTCCAGTGTTGGCTCCTTACGACCGAGGACACGTAGAGACCACATTTAGGTGTCTTTGGTCCTCTCGGTTACATGCTCCTATCCAACACTGACATTTCTCTGCAATCCTCCGGGGTTTTGGAAAATCAATGACAAAAAAAATAAAAATCCCTTCATATGATCACGATCATCAGATCACGAGTCACTGCAGCAGATACCAACGCAGCAGCCGTGTTTTGTTGTTGCCTTATTATTGTCTGTTGAGACGATATTCAGAACAGATCTGTTCACTATTTTACTCAAACAAGTAAACTATTCAAGCGTTACCGCTCTGCTTGTACGACCACAAGATGACTGCTATGCATGCGTCTAAATTTAGTAATTTGACGTCATTTGAGGAATGCTCTATTCAACAATGGTGTCACATTCACCCATTGGCACAGGTGTTGGATGCAGGTGAGCACATTTTTTAAGTGGGATTTTAAGTGAAAAATGTGAATCTTCTTAAATGGAAAACGTTTAGTAAGACACAAAATATTTGTCTTTTATTAATCAGGAGTGTGTATTCAATCTGTTGTTGGTAAATAAATAAAACAATTATGAGACTTTACTCATAAAGCAGACTTGGATGCGCTCATTCATTAAATTTCATTCAACTCCAGTAAGGATTTCTGAAGAATAAGTGGCCCATATTCTGGGTTGCTGAGAATAGATCAAAAACATTCAAGACAACAACAAAAAGATCTGACAAACAAATTGTCTGTCTTTCTTCTAAACATGCAAGGCCCTTTTTATATTTCAGATCTAAAATGATTTCCCGATGGTCTCCTACAAAAACCCAACTGCTTGTTATTTTATTCAAATATTGCATACTTCATTTATTGTTGAGCTGGTAAAAAATAATAATTTTACCATAGTGTTTGGAAAATATCTTTCAACTGTTTTCTACAATGATTACCTCAGTTATTTTTTAGCTCTTATAGTACTAAATGTACCTTGTGCGTAAGGTACGGCTGTCAAATGTTTAAATATATATTTTAAAAAAACTCAAATTCACTTAGGAATGTCTTGACATGAATTTTTTGATAATTGGCAAGTCAAAGTATATTTGACTGCATGTGTGTATCTACATAAAATATAAGTCTGTATATAAAAGTCCGGAAGTGTAAGGCATGGAGGGGCAGGGCGTCGTATAGGGGGAAAAGGTAGGACAATTCCAAGGGCCCCTGACAGACAGGGGCCCCAAAAAAGAGAGTTTTATAAATACAGGTGAGCTTTTGGATAATTTTGACTTTTTTTTTTTTTTTTGTCATGGGGCTCAAAAACCATGACGGCACCCCTGCATGTAGGCCTGAAGGCTCCCACATGGGAATCTTAACAGTTACAGTATTGGCACATTCCTCATAAACCTCATATAAATGTCTGCTTTAGAAAATATTTTTGAGAAAGAGTTTTTTTTCTTGAAATAGTTATTTCAATAAAAGATAAATACTAAAATGATCTTCAGCAGCTTTTTATTAAGCGTTATCTAAAGGTTTTTCGACGCCCTCTAGTGGTGGCTGGTGAGAACTAGAAGGGGGCCAAAGCTGATAATTTAGGATGTTCATACAGCTGTCGACACAAGATCATGCTGAGGGAATATGATCATTGTAGTTTTACAGTGTGTCTGTGGTTATTATGAGCACCGTCGTGTCCTCTCATGTGGATGTCTTCATGAAAAACAAACCGCAGGATAAGAAACCGAATGCAAATCGAACATAAATACTGACAGAAGAAGAGAGAAAAATGCTCACATGGACCCCACTTCACAAGAAACCCTTCCACCTCCAAGTCCTCGTTGTACAACTGCACCCTTTTGATGCCATCATGGTAAATCAACAAGATTAAGCGGGAATGAAATCAAGTAGCTCTGTAATTTAATAGGCAATGTGATGAGTGGCAGGTGAAATAGACCCTCTGTCAGATCGAGGAGTATTTTACCCATCTCTTACATTTTATGAGATAATTTAAAGATGCAGGTGAACGAAGATTGAACGGCAGGATATGTTGTCAGATAAATGCGTGAAAGAGGAAGAACAAACACAATAGGCTGCTTATCCGCAAAGCATCATAACGTATGTTGAAAATGTTTGGCTTTGCTGCAGCCGTATCACTGTTTAAGTCTAACGGGACGTTTATCACGGTTTAGGCCTAATGAGAAGTTACAAACCAAAATGTTCTGAGTTTGAATCAAAGAAAACGTCACTTCCTGTTTAGCGAAGGCGTACACTTCAGAATATTTTTGAACAAACAGCATCATGGAGACCAAGAAAAGCAAGTCAATAATAAAGCTGAAGGAAAGGTTAAAGCAGGGTGAGGTTATAAAACAATATCCAAAGAAGGTCTGTTCGTCTTATGGAGTAGCTGCTGATTAATCCAAGATTGAAATTTTGGAAAGAGTGTGGCACAACTGCAGCACGTATCAAGATACAGCTGTCCGCCCAAACCGATAGGCCAGGCATGGACAGAATTAATCAAAGAGGCAGACAAAAACCAGGAATTTAAAGTTTAGGGCCTATACATGCAAAGATCGGAGTGCGGCAGAGAACTGAACACACCATGCCCACAATGAAGCACGGAGGTGGCAGCATCAGCCTGTGGGGATCTTCTTCAGCAGGCATGGAGAAGTGGGTCAAACTGGGATAGATGGATGGAGTTAAACACAGACAGGAAAACCCATTAGAGGCTGCAAAAGACTTGATACTGGGTAATGCGTTCACAATGGCTGTGAACATGCATCCAGAGCTACAGCGGTTTAAGCAGTGTAAGGTGTGACGCCGTTACAAACTAGGCTGAATGCATCCCAGCATAAACCCTGTATGTGATAAGTTTGAGTTCCATTGGTCCTGTCCCTCCTTATGCGTTTTGGACTTCAGGTTTTCCTACAGGTTCATTATGGTGTAACTGAAGCAAATCCTCGAAGAACTGTGAGACTCAAATTTGCTCAGTTCAAAGTTGATCTTGCTGACTTTGCCCCCCTTACTGACCCATCGGGAGGTTTTAATTAAACGGGGGGGATTCCGTTCCTGCGTCTCATTCCCACTGGATCAGGGATGTTGTGTCTTTTATGCATCTTTGGTAGATCTGTTTCTCTACTAGGCGAATGGAATGTGAGTCGGATAAACTGTGGTGACCCTTTGTGACATTTTTTAGGACTCAAATATGATTATCTTTTGCCAACATTACTAGCATTTATATACTTTTGATTTTTTTTTTTACTTCTTTTCTATTTTTTTAGATAACTTTATATCAAAATATGCTCTTTTGTTACATAGATGCTTTCTTTTCTTTTTGCCTTTGGCTTATGGTCAGTATATAAGCACTTTTTAAAGTCGCTATTCCGCAGCAGATGTAAAATGGATCGAACTGAGTTCTTCGCAACACTTTAGGACCTGAAGATAAACCCAGATGTGCCTTTTAAGAACTGAGAAATATATTTTTTAATCAAAAGAGACAGTGTTCAGCCATTTATGCTTCTACTTCATTCCACTGAACTTTCTGGTCTTATTTAATGGAGATTTGACTGATTTTGCACAGACCGCTGGTGAGGGGAGGTGACCAGGCCGGTCAGTGCGCACAACTGGCTGACAGAAAAAATGCAGGTTTTTGCTCTCGGAGGATCTAAGGCTGACCGTGAGGACAGACAGACAGAGGTGGTGGTAAAGGAGGAAGAGGAGGAGGAAGAGGAGGCGGGGGGGGGGGGGGGGGGGGTGTTTGGAGGAAAGCCGGGGACTGGCCATGATGGATGGGCGGAGCAGTAAGCATGCGCTGAGGTGGCAGGCTCTGGGCTGGTCCTGACGGGCTGGCTGGCTGCTGGGCTCCGGGCGGATGTCTGTGTGCGTCAGACGGCGGTGGGGGAGAACCACCATCAACACGCAGCGTCTCCGGAGAAAAAAAACGCATCCAGGAGACGCGGGGCGCTAAATCCGAAACCCAAACTGACCTAACGCTGGCATCTGGAAAAAAAAAAGCACCGACAAGAGAAAGGGAGACGATCCTCCCACATCCAGCCCCGCACCCCGTCGCCAACCCGCCCCGTCTTTTTTTTTTCTTTTTTCTTTTTCCTGTCGACCACTTCGTGCCATCCCTCTGGTCCGACCACCCCATAGGAAGCCCCCATCAGACCAGCGTTGCCATTGAGCGATGCGCTTTGAATCTGGGTAGGAATCCTCCCTGCGCGTTTGATGCACGCCACAACCAGCGCTCTTCGCTTCCAGGCTCCGTGGATTCGGGTGTTTACACTTTTCTGACGGGTTTCCAGCTGTAACGTAACATGCAAAACACCACCCTGCCATCCCAGAGCCTGGCTGTGATTTAAACAACCGGCTGTCACATACGCCGGGGTTGAGCTCTTATGTGATTTTTTTTTTTCATTTTTCTTTCAAGCCTGGAAACAACTCCGACAATGGTCTTAGAACAGACCGCCTCATTAAACACTTAGTAATAAGCTCTAAGGACGCGCCAGCTGGATATTTAGATTCCCTCGAAGTAGTAGAAGAAGAAGAAGAAGGAGGAGAAGAAACGACACAACTGACGAGGAGTTTGATCCTGTGAGGACTCGGGAAGTTCTTGCTCCGTAGGGAGGAGACGTGGATTGGACCGGAGACATCTCGGCCATATCCACGGCATTGTCGCTGTGAAGGTAAGCCAGGAGGACCGACGCTCTCCTGCGTGTCACTTTGCGCATGTTGCGTTCACTGTCCACGCTGAGAAAAAGCACGAGTTTAAACAGGGCAGTGACCTATTTTTCTGCACCAAAGCGCCACCCCCCCCCCCCTCTCGCCTTGACTGCTCCGTGCTGTCATTCCCAAGGCCAACGCGCCTCCACCACAGATGTGTGTGTGTGTGTGTGTGTGTGTGTGTGTGTGTGTGTCAGTGGATATTTTAATATTAAGCCAACCTTTTTCCAAATGTACATATCCCTCCCTTCCTCTACCCCCCACCCCCCTCCCACTATTTCCGAGGAACCTTTTAAGAGCAGTGCCACAAATCCTGCCCTATATAGCCTATGGTGGAGCTCATCCCATTCATGCAGGCTGGCCAGCTGTTGGGCAACATGCGTGTTCCTGCTGAGCTCCCTGATGCTCGTCACATCTGATAGGAGTTCAACCTCTGCTGATTTCTGCCCCTGATTTAGGCTTGTGATTCCATGGTAAACAAAGCGGTGTTTGCGTGACGGATAGCCAACGCTGCAGACTACTTTTCACATTTCTTCTCATAGCTCAAATTTTGTTTGGTCCCTTCCAAAAAGCCGAGAAGCATCCCCACAGCATGATGCTGCCACCACCAGCTGGTTAGATGGACTAGATAGAGGGGAATACACTTACGGAAACTGGCCTTGTTATTTGCTTTCCAAATGAATTTATGATGCCATTTAAATTTATGGCGTCAAGTCTTTTCGAGTGCATGATCTGTTTGTTACAGATGCATTTGCTAAATTTCTTAAACTCAACTTGATTTCAAAAATAACTTATTATTCCGAACATAAAATAAATGAAAATTTAATTTGCCTTTTCTCTGGCTGTAATTGACTACTGTCAGGATTATTTAAATGCTCTAATATGTATTAGCAGGGTACTGTACATAATTATTTTGGCCTTTCTTTTATATTTTCCTTCCTAGCTTCCAGACCTCCTCGTAATCTTTTGAATGAGTCTCTGAATGAATCTTTGGGTTCTTAGTCGTTTGTGACATTTTGTTGAATGTTTGACTGAAGATGTGCTCCAGTAAATGGGTCTGGAAACGCCTATGGTGGGGTAAATTGGATCTTCGACATTTCCAAGGTGCAGATACCCCTCCAAACATTACAAGCCATTGTGCATTTTTTTTTATGGCTGTTGAAGGTTAGCCAGCCAATGTCTGTATTTAGCCCAAAACATATCACATTTTCACCTTTAGAAGGAAAACTCCCTCGTCTATTCATCGTTTTTTTTTTGAGGGGAAAATGCCAAAAAGACAAATTAATAATATAAGCATTAGGCATTGGCTTACTGCTTGTATCAATGTATATCAAGGTTCAAAGCTAAGATTTCAAAACGATATGTGTTGCCGGACTGCCAATCCTATGATTTTAAGTGTTTTTAAGAGATGTCACAGACAATGCAAGCATGACTGAATACATATCTGGTTATATATATGTAGCATAGAGTTATGCAGTGCTGCCCCACCTCCACCTGTTGCTGCACTCTGCTGGTCAGCTGACTGAAAAAATGCTATTACACTTTTTCCTCACAAGAAAACCAATTTGGCCCTTTTGGAAATATTTCCAATTGGGGGAAAAAAAAAAACAAACACCCATCACTGTCATTAAAATTGTTTTAAAATTAAAATCAACAAGCTTGGAGTGACATGTCTGTTAAGCTCCTGGCCGCAGGCTAGTTACCCGACCCAGTAGCCGGACAAGTTCACCAATGAGCAGCTTTTACACATATTTGTTACTTTTTCTACAAGCTCCCAGTTGGAAATCCAACAATCCATCCGATATTGCTGCCACACTCATAAAAGATAGTTACGGGTATTATTTGCACTTCTAATAGTTTTTATCCCATTAAACCACAGGTACAACCTCTATTCGGGAACAGTGCTTTAACCAATAAAATTCAAAGAAACAAATTGTTGTATATTTCTTTGGGTTTTATTGTGAATAGTAGTTAGCACCATAACAGTTGACAAATCTCATTAGTTTTTCTACTTTAAACGAGACGCTCGCTCCCTGTGATGTCCTTCCCAGATTCGAGTCACGAGACAAATCAAACGCACCGTGTTGCTGCTCTACAAAGAGCAAAACGCCAAAAGGTAAATAACTGTTTGGCAACTGACCATGTTATGCATTTTTCTTGACATTTACTGTGTAAGTACCGTGATAACTTCAAACCGTTGCGTTTTTACTAAAGGTTGATGACCGGGTCCAACCGGGGATCTCTTTATCGTCACTATTCAGCACATCTCCAAGCTAGATGAGGCAGTATGGGGGGCAAGGATGAGCACAGAAAGAGAGGCCTAGATAAAAAGCTATTTTCCTGCAATTAAGCAATTCCTCTGTCCCCTTGCCTAATTGTGCGGCACACTGGGAATCGGTTTTACGATGGGCCTTCTCCCCATTGGCTGCCTCCCATGGGTCTATTGTTTCAGGAGATGCCAGGGGAGAGAGGCGAGCCCTGCCAAGGCAGATCTAACAAGGCCTGTGCTGAAGGGGAATAAGGCCTGATCATTAAAAAAAGGTCACAATGGACATTGAGGCGCATAAAGAATGATTATGATATTTACAATGCGAGTGTAGGCTATGCTTCATGAGGATGCGTGGGCTTATGAGGTTTCAGTCTACTGCGTCCATCCCATAAAAGAGGAGCTGTAAAGGAGATTGAAGTCCACTTTTCTACCCTCCTCCTTGCAAGGCTTTCTTGTTTTATCCTGAAAACTTTCCCGAACCGCTGACGGAGGAGATCCACACGTCCACCGCCCGCTCCAGGCATTGTTTATCCAATCGGACGATCAACAGTTCAGTTGCAGGTCAGCCGTAACATTTATCCAAGAGAAAGTCTGGGGTCAGAGAGTGAGTCATCCATAACCGTTGGTTACACAGTGGACACTGCTCACTCTAAACTTCTCCCATCCTCCAGATGTCCACTACGTCCCAGCTGTGCATCTTTGTCGACAATCATGGATATCTGTGTATATTTTAGCTGGACAGCTTTTTACCGACGCGCATTCTCTCGTGCCGTTCTTACTTGAACACATGTAGACCAGGTTTCTGTCTGGTCCTCTCTCTCCACCGTGCCAGCTGAATGCCAGTTCTGCTCAAAAGGGAGTTCTCCTCTTCACATGGATGCTCTGGAAGGAGAAATTAATCGCCCCACTTCATGCACTGGTGGATAAAGGCTTTCCACCATGTCAGCCCCGGCAAATCAACCCACTGGCGCTGTTATCAACCCCCCCCCCCCTTTCCTTAATTTTCCATCTGCCTATAGATTGCGCCCCACGCTACAACTGCATGACATCATTTCCAGAGCTGTAAAGGGGAGAACAGCTGCTGTCTTTGGTGGACCCTCAAGGTATTTTCCTGCTTTAGGGAGCGAGACGTGCGGCGTAAAGAGGGGAAAGACCAATTGCACACGGGCTTAATGCAGTCCTGATCAAAACTTTAAGACCAGGGGAGGAAAAAAAAGGTGTTTGAAATTCTTTCTGCTGGACCACAACCAGGCGGCGAGTAGAGCTCTGAAATAAGAAGAAAAGAAGTAAGAGAAGAAAGATTAAGCCTTTGAAAACAACAATTAAACTGAAACAGACTTTTGATTAAGCGATCAAAGGTTTTAAGACCATAGCATCCACCCCCACTCACCAAAAAAAGAAAAACAAAGTGTTTCCAGTAGGTTGGAGGGATGTTACTGTGGTGGAGCACGTCTTTTGTCAGACTGCGGTGTAGTCCTCGTAGCAGTAGTAAGACCCAGATATCCCCTCAGAGATGAAGGACCCTCATTCAAGAGGGAAGCCCACTGCAACATATCCACATGGCTATGTAGAGAGCGATGCCTCCTGCACAACCTGAAGCGCCACTGTTCTGAAAACCTCTACCGTGTGATCTCCTTGTCATGCAAATAATGGCGGAAAGCATCTGGACCTTCCGCATAAGCTCTTTCTTTCTTTTTCAAATTTAAAATGGGCACATTTTGTGGCATGGGAGGAGATATGGCCTCTGAAGTAGGGCTGTGCGATTTGCCAAAAAGTCAAAATTGCGATTTTTGTTTGACCAAAATTGCGACTGCGATATTATTTCGGTTTTCCTGTGCATTAATTACAAGAACGAATATGCCCTATAGAAATACATGTTTAAGAACAAGAAATTTAACAGTTTTTTTAATTGAGCGGGATATTCTTATTCACAAGAGTAGCTTGTTGAGATGAACATTAATCCTTGTTCAACACAAAGTGCAGCTAATAAACAAGGCTATGTAATAAACAGTTTTACTACTACTTAATTAACTGGCAAAATTCCTGAATGTTTCTGGTAATTAAGCAATATTCTAATAAACTCTGATCCAACTAATAAACGGAAATTTTCAAACTGATCTCCACTCAGTTAAAAAAACTGAATTAGTTGTCTGTTTACAAATATCGGGAGCACTTGGAAAAAGTAATACTTCTTCAGTAGATAAAACGAAAAGAACAAAAGCCTATAGCATAATAAGCCAAAATTAAAAAAATTCACATCAGTAAAATATTGAATGCTGTTTTACTTCTAGCTTTACTTTCCATCTCCACCCAAAGGGCTGGAGATGGAAAGGACATGTCTTAATCTCGTTAAATGATTTTCTTTTTTAAAATTGCGATATATTGCAAATGCAACTAATTGCCCAGCCCCACCCTCAAGACGCTTGTTCGCTTTTTGCACCTATAACCCTCAGGATCTTTTAAGACAATATTAAGAGGAGCGTTGTGAGAGACTTGCCTATGCATCTTAACGTTTATTTCACCGTCAAAGACAAAAGTACCTTTTACGTACTGCCGTCACGGGTCATAAAAAGTGTAATGGCTGTCAGAAAATATCAAGAAAGACAGATTTATGTGTAGAGTTTGAGTTTCCAAGGCTAAAAGCTTTAGCCTTGAAAACTCCCCCAAACAGCCTTAACATTTAACCAAACCTAAATGCTTGTAATTCCTTTCCCCGGCATTTAGATTCTGATCAGGAGCGCTCAAGCTTTGTGCACGGTGCAGTGCGAGGCCACAGCAGCATGTTTACCAGCTGAGGACATCGCAGCCGCTGAATGAGACGTTAAGTTGCTCAAACTTGCAAAGCCACTTTGGGCGCTCGAATTCATATCGCTGCAGGGTGCCGTAGCTGCGGCGGATTACGGCCCGAGCTAAAAGGCAAAGCGAGCAGCAGGGGAGGGAGGATTACGGCGGTCAGTGAATGAGGCGGCGTGCTGTGAAAAAACCAGGCACCTGATACATCAAGCTTCGCAGGGATCCAGAACGTCTTATTTTAGATTCCCGTGGCAGGGGCCCCGATTTCTCGCGGTCTCGCACGAAAACGGTTATTGATTAAAAACACGAGAAGCTTCGCAGCTCCGGGGTTTGCCGAAGCTCCGGCTCCTCGTCACAAATTGACTCCAAGCTGCTGGACTCGAGTTCGTCAGAGATCAAGCCCTGCGTCTCCAGAGGCCGCCTGAGGGGTTTAAAACGCATCGTAACGAGACTTTAAGGATTTACTGCCTGTAATCTGTGTTGCCAAGCCTTTGCTGGAACCTGATCTGATCGGCGTCATTGGAAATTGCAAATTCATGCTTGGCATTAGAAATAGTAATGCAACCTCAAGTCTGACAGTGTCAGTGTGACTCAACTAAAATTCATCTGAAACAGAGTTTATTCAGTCCAAATCAAAGCTAAGAGTCCAAATGACAGCAAATGCTCTCATAATCTCACTTTACGCCCCGTTATTGCTCTTACGTATGATTTTTGCCAGGTGCGAGCGGAGTGACAGAGGCATCCTTTGGTGCAAGGGTGTCGAACTCATTTCTATATGGGGCCACTTCGGCGTCATGAAGTCATTAAAAGGGCCGGTTGCATGTGTGGAGACTTTTCATTTTATAATTTCATTCCAGTTCACATAGTAGTATAAAAAATGCACAGTAACATAAAAGTAGCAACTTTAGGCCCAGTTTATACAGTTTATCTGCAAAGAAAAGTTGATATTGGGGTGAGTTACACTTACAAGAGGCACAGTTTTAGCCACTTTATACACTTTGATATGCCTTTTTTTTGGCTCTTGAGG
This sequence comes from Fundulus heteroclitus, assembly GCF_011125445.2. Taxonomy (NCBI): domain Eukaryota; kingdom Metazoa; phylum Chordata; class Actinopteri; order Cyprinodontiformes; family Fundulidae; genus Fundulus; species Fundulus heteroclitus. The sequence goes on along the minus strand of NC_046376.1, from coordinate 20,130,974 downwards.
GCCGGATAATTTACCTTGAGGGGCCGGATTCGGCCCGCGGGCCTTGAGTTTGACACCTGTGCTTTGGTGTGTTTTATGCTAAAAATACAAAGAACGGATGCAGCGCTTGACTCACGCTAAGCCGAGAGACACCGGCGCATACCTCCTTGTCGCCTGGCTGGCGTGGCTCACACACCGTGCATTTTTCTCCAGTTAAACTGTAACCACTAATCACCTCACAGCCTCGCCGTTTCCTCTCCGGGCAGACGGTTTGTGGGTCCCCATGGCCGGTCAAAAGGGCTCTCTACAGGGCTCGGCTGACTCTTTCTCCTTAAATCTCCTGTGCGGGGGACATCCCAAACGAATGGCAGAATCTTGCCCTTACCAGCGAAGGTTTCACATCAGGCTTCGGGTCTGCTGGGCCGCATTTCCAAAATAAACACAGACAACTCAGCGCTCGAGTCCCAACTACCCCACCCAGCCTCTTCTCATTTTCTGTAAAGTGCCTCCTGGACTCCCACCTCGACGTTTTTACCGAATCTCAGCTCGCAAACCTCTTTAGACGATACGCAGAACACGTCTGGCACAGAGCGTTCTTGATGGGGAGCAGATGAACAAATAACAAGATAGGAACATTAAGACATGAAAGCGTAACGTTAGTCTCTCATAGAAGAAGCCTGTTTTCGGTTAGTCTCTTGGAGGGTCCAGAGGCGTGCAAAAAAAGAAATGTTCAGACCCCCTGAATGTTTTCAGTATTGGCTTTGGCGACGCGCCACAGTCGGCGGAGTTGGATGCCAGAACGGCTTCAAACTGTTATCACGCCGTTGAAGTCATCGTCCTCTGGTTGCTGTTCCAAAACAACATATTGTGGCTGGACAAAAAAAAAAAAAAAAAAAAAGTTCACTTCCCTTTAACCTTTCCACTTTGGTCATGTTACCGAAACAAATGTCGACATACTAATTTAAACGGATTATATGTGGTAGACCAAACACAAAGTGGTGCATAATTATATAAAAAATAAATAAATATTTAAATCTAAAAAGTGTGGCCTGCTTTTATATTTGCCTCCTCTGAGGGGAAGTCTTTTGAGGCAATTTTCCACTTGATTTGCATATCTAGAGATCAGGTTTTTATCTATTCCCTTGGTTTAAGCGGATGGAGAGCGCCTTTTGAAATCAATTTTATAATTTTGACAGATTCTCGATTGGGTTTAAGTCTTGACTTTGATTGGGCCTTTCTAACACATGTTTCGCCCTAAAGATGGGGTTTTCGGGGTAATGTGCAGAATTAGGTTTCCTCAAAACATTGTTTTGCAAGTAGTTCAACTTTTGGTCTCATCTGACCAGAGCACCTTTCACGTCTGTTCGGTCTCTGATGTTCTCCAACAAACCTCTGAAGCTTTCAAAGACATCTACGTTTATATTGAGATTAAATTACACACATGTGGACTCTGTTTATCCAGTGACTCCTGAAGGCAACTGGCTGCGCTTGATTTCATTTAGGTTTATCAGAGTAAAGGGGCTAAATGTAAAAGCCAAACTTTTCCAATTTTTGTTCCCATAGAAACCGGGAAACCAATTATCCTCTGGTTTGTGTTAGTCTAGTAAACAAACTCCTAATGAAATACATTGATGTTTGTGGTTGTGATGTTTGGTGAAATGTCAAAAACGTTCAAGGGGTGTGTATACTCCAAGGTACCGATTTTATGCGTTTGGAAGCTTGAACCCAAAACTGCTTTCTCAGCAGAACAAGCAGCTGGTTGGTGTCATTATTTACTCGCCTGGTTAACTCCCAGGATTCTCTCTTATACCCTAAGTAGCTGCACGGCGCATCGGCACGGCCGAGGTATGTGCGTGCGTGGTTTACTTGTCCGAAGAGAAAAGAATGGGAGGAGTCGGATGAGAGGGACTCTGTCTGTAAACACCGGTGACGAGTTGGCGAGAAGGGGAGTGGGATGGATGGTGGGACTCTTTTTTTTTTTCTTTAGACAGGGGGATGAGGGAAAGATGGGCGAGGTATTTTGGAGATCCAAATGGAGCTCAAGTCTGGGCCTGGGCCCTGGTTCTCTGTCTGGGCACATCCAGTCCTGTCAGCTAGCTTCCAGACTTTGACCCCTCCTTCCTTTCTCTTTTCCTTCATCCCCAACTCAAAGACTCCATCTCTCCACTTCTCTTTTTGCTCCCTTGAATGTTCCTCTTTCCATAAGCCCCCCCGCCCTGCTGCTTCATAGGCAGCGGGTAAATTATATAAGAGGTTGTCCGTTCTATAGCTGCTGTAAAGGAGGGAGGAAGTAAAAAAAAGAAAGTCTGGCCTGTGAGTGTTTACTTTCTCGGTGGTGGTTTGGAGATGGTTCCAGCGCTAATTTATTTCATATGCACTAAAGTTTGCTTGAGAAGGAGCCTTATGTAATTTGGAAAGGCTTAAAGTTTGAGGTTGCATTTTGAGCCGTGCTCCTAAGGTGCGCTAAGAAGCACCAGATTTTTACATACAACCTTTTTTTTTTTTTTCTTCACCGTCCGACATTAATCTGACTAAACCGTCACTCTTTTAGGTCAGTCAGGATTATGCGTTTAAACAATTCTGGAAAGTCCAAATTATGTCGTGGATGTGTAAGATGCTGACTGGATCATTTCAGTCAACGCATTTTAATGCGACACCTCAAGCACGCTGCTTGTCGTTTGACGTGAACGTTTGACATGGACAAATAGAAGGAAATCAGGCCAAAAATGTCAGGAAGTGATGGGTGGACCTCCGTCAGTCTGGTTCATCCTTGGATAAAACCTCCAGGTGCCTCAAGGTGCCACATTCGTCTGTCCAAACACTTATATACAAGCATACGTAGAGCATGGGAATGTGCAAATACTGTTCAGGAAGGAGACAGTTCTGTTTCTTAAAGTTGACGTTTTCCTGTGGAAAATATGTGTGTCAGTACCTTTTAAAGGAAAAAGTGGAAAGGTTGCAACCTGGGCATCACCATCCCTGCTGCGAAGTGCGGAGGTGGCAGCATCGTGTTGTTTGGCTTTTTTTGCTGCATGGGGTAGAAACCATTAGATTGAAATAGAGTTAGGTTCCAGCTTTGGCACAAAAGAACCAGATCAAGGTGTTGGAGTGGCCACCACAAAGCTCTGATCTCATCGAAGACTCAGCAGATTTGAGCTGACAAGGTTTGCGTGTGAGAGAGGAAGGCAGCCTAACGCCTGATTTATTTATATCAGTTCTGTCAGGGCAAACGGCACAAAATCACAACTATTGGGAGAAACTTGTTGAATGATACCGAAAAATGTTTGACCCGACTTTAAAAGGCTGTTCTACCAAATATGGAAATGTCCTCAAACCTCTGAATATGAAGGAAGTTTAATCACACAAAAATGCTTTTTTTTTTAAGTAAACCCAAACACCAAAAACAGTAAACATTTTATCTAATTTGGTGTCAAACCATCAGACCATTATGGTTATGTATTTTTTTGGCTGGTTTCATCTGTAAATAAACTTGAATATTGGTATCGGCCTTTGTTTAAGTCTGAGTTAATGATCTAACAGTTGTTGAGACTCTCTCTCAAAATGCTCAATCTTTACAATTTTATGATTTCCTGTGTGTGCGAAGGTATTTATTAGGCTTCGATGTTTCACCCCAGAGAACATCAGGAATCGGCTCCAGATTTGTTTCCAGGAGATCACACAAATTGGAAGTGTCAACAAATTTAAATCAAGAGTCTAAGTGTTGCTCCGTATTGCAGCATTATGCTCAAACCGTGTCTGTCTCCATCCCAACCGCCCCCCATCTGTCTCTTTGCATCTGTCTCCTCCCAGCTCTTTTTTTTTGTGCTGTTTCTCTCTTTTGGATGGAGCCTCAAAAGATGAAAACTGCAGGGTGGAGCTTGTCACTTAGTGGAACCAGAATACAGGAATACAGTGATGGGGGGGGGGGGGGGGGGGGGGTGGGGGTAAAAAGAGGGATAGAGACAAAGAGAAGAAGGAGGGAAAAAAAGACAATCAGATTGACCTTGCCCCTTTAGCCAGCGGTGGAGGCGAGGTGATACAGGGGGAGTGGGCTGCTCAGAGAAAACAGTCGCTGCGGTTAGGTTGGAGAGACCTAATGAGGAAAAGACAACATGAGCTTTGTGCATAGATGTGTGATCACATGAGAGAGATGTAGGGCTCAAATAAAGACAATATAAGGGGCACACCCAAACTTAAAGCAGCAGCAGGAGTCTTGGCCTCATATCACTTACTAAAAGCACACATTTCATCTCCTGCCCTACTAATTGCTCTCTTTTGTTTTATTTTTCCCTTCCTTATCCTGGTCTCCTGTCCTTTCTAAATGCTCCAGCTTGGGAAGCTGAACGCTGCTCTGTTCCTCCTATGTACACATATAGAATTACACGTTACAATGCTTGGCAAAATTCAAAGACCATGAACATTCTGACGTTTTGGTATGTAACTACTACAAACTTTTTGTGTGTGTGTGTGTGTGTGGGGGGGGGGCATTAGCTATGCCTCTACTTGTACTAATTAAAGGCATAGCTAATGTTGGCAAGATTAGTAGTTTTACTTTGTTTTTTCTAGACTTAACTCTGATTGGTCAGCCTTGGCATAAATATGTAATTCCATTCATAATTGTCTAATAAAAAGTATCAAAAGGAGCATCTGACTTTGACAAAATAGTTGGAATTTACCTTTACCAGCTAGACGTTTTCTCTAGTTCTGGAAAAGTAACATTTTTGGAGATAAGAGGTATCTGTGCGACAGAGACCATAGTCTACCTCAGTTCTCGGCTTGTCTGTATTTTCAAATCCATTAGTATTTATTGATGCTCTCATTCAGTTCTTTGAGTTTAGAAACATAATCAATCATGGTAAATAACTTATCGCATAATGTTCTTACAATATATAATATATCTGACCAGTGGTGGCAGCAGCATGCTGTGGGAAATGCTCTTCTTCCCCGGTGGCAAGGAAGCTGCTCAGAGTTGGTGGAAAGATGAATTAAGCTAAATGTAGGACAATGTTGCAGGAAACCTTATTTGAAGCTGTATAACATTTGAGACTCAAGCAGACGTTAATCTCAGGCCCTAAACATATAGCCAGAGCTACAATAGAGTGATTTAGATCTCAATGTTTTTGTGCATTGGAATGGCCTAGTCAAAGGTAAAACCTAAAGCCAATTAAGAACCTGTGGCAAGACTCGAAAATTGATGTTCATAGATGCTCTCCACCCAGTCTGAGCTGGAGAAATCAAGACACAGCTGAGAGAATATTTACGTCTGCATGTATGTATGTATAGATTAAAAAAAATGAAACCCATGTTTCCTTTTCCATGCACTTCACAATTTGGTGCTGCTTTGTGTCGGGTCGGTCATCGAATTCTGAAAACAAGAATAGATTGTGAATGTTTGAGTTTGTGTTTAAGAGGTTTGGATTCTTTTTGTGAGGCACTGTGACACCTGTGCAGGGTCCAGACCACATCTGTTCTGGATGACTGCACAGGTGTCTTCCACAGAGGTCGGCGGTGCAGGTCTGGGTGGAGGCGCAGGAATTCATTGGAAGCTTTTTAGCTTTGAATGAAGAGGTTCAGACTATGAAACACATGATTTGTGTTTGAAGTAGACGAAAAGCCAAGTAGGAAGTGTTTGATTTTTGTAATTCTTTTTTAACTTTAATCCGATTTTTTTTTTTTTTTTTTGACTCCTGGGAGTGGCCATCCAAAATCCAGAGTGGGAGGAAAAGCTGCAAAGTTTCAACACTGCAAAGATAAGCCTCACCGCTTCACGCCTCTCCTCAGCCTCCCGGAGGCCGTGTTGCATAAAGCTGCAGCTGAGATCATATTACCGCTGCTATTGAATAAAAAAAAAAAAAGACCTGCTTCCCAGAGATTTCCCCGCGCTCGCTGGCTTTATTGAGTTGCAAGCGAAAGGAAGGCGGCTCAGGTCGGCGTGTCAGTGTGAAAGGGGTTTGTTTCTCATGCGTGTGGTGCCATAATATCCCCATCCAGGAAATGACTGTGAAACAGACTTCGCGCCCCTCCCAAAGCTGGAGCGGTACCACAGTATTCTGAACTGGCCTGAACTCCACAGCACACACCCAGAGCTGCAGGTCTGCTGAATCTGTCGGGATATATTCGGTATTCTCAGAGCCACTGCACGTTCTCGTCCCATAACTTTTAAATTCATGCTTGACTTGGGTTTTGGGAGTGATCTGTGGTAATGTGTGACCTTGGTATTTTTAAAGATTTATCCAGGTGCCCGTGCTTTGCATTCCTGACCCGATCTTTGGCTCATTTCTGCTTCCTTCAGCGAATATCTGATTCTATAAATCTGGCAAAGTGTGATTTGCATGTGCTTGTAACATGTTTACATATAAACACATCACAGGCACATGTGCGCCAAACCATTTCTAATAAACCAGCTTAAGGGCATCTAGTGCCCCTTAAAGGGCTGTAATCTGCCGTTCAACCTTCTTTAAATCCCCTTTCTTCGATAAGATTACTCTTTGACAAACACACCTCCAACGGTAAAAGAATGTGGCGTGCTGCTGCGTACACACGCTGCGCTAACACACGTTTTTTTTTTTTTGCTCTGTAATGTGTAGAAAAAGGAGGTTTTTCTTCAGGGAAGGTGCCACTGCCGTAAATATTTTCATCCGACAGAGACCGTGTTCAGTGCGGGAGTAGCAGAGGGGTGTCACTTCTGTGATCCACTTCCGGCAATCCTCGTAAAATAGACGCAGCTGGTTTGGGAGCCGAGGAGAGGACCGGGTCGCTCGGTCTAAAAAGTCTTTTGAGGCCTCCAACAGGTTTTCTTGTAGTTTTCAATTCAATTCAATTCAATTTTATTTATATAGCGCCAATTCATGAAACATGTCATCTCATGGCACTTTACAAAGTCAAGTTCAATCATATTATACAGATTGGTCAAAAACATTTCCTATATAAGGGAACCAGTTGATTGCATCAAAGTTCCGACAAGCAGCATTCACTCCTGGGGAACCGTAGAGCCACAGGGAGAGTCGTCTGCATTGTACATGCCTTTGCAGCAATCACTCACACTGAGCAAGCATGAAGCGACAGTGGGAAGAAAAACTCCCCATTAACGGGAAGGAAAACCTCCGGCAGAACCAGGCTCAGTATGAACGGTCATCTGCCTCGACCGACTGGGGTCGAGGCAGTTTTCCCGTTGTAAAGGGCTTCATCTATCTTCCAATGAGCTCTGACCAGCTTCCGTGTCCGATTAGAACATCCCCTCAGCATGATGCTGCCCCTACCATGTCTCACCATGAGGGTAGTTTGCTCAGGATATTTCCACCACTAATGGGCCAGAATGTTTAAACTGCTCTTTTATGACCAGCACCTTCTTCCGCTTGTTTGCTGTGCACCCTGCAAGGTCAGTTCTTGGGGCAGAGCAATTAACCAAATATATCATTCAGTTTTGATTTTGGCCACAGACAATAAAAAAAAAAACAATGTAGTCGTCCAGTCTTTATTTCTCTGTGTAATTTTTGGAACATTTCGTGATTTGACGCTACGCTCTTATTTTGAGATGTCTGATTGGACTGATGCGCGCTTCCGCCTCCTTTGGAAGCTAAACAAATGCTGCTAACTGAGCAATTTTGCCAGCATACTTAGCAACATTTTATTTAAGTGACTGGATGGAAACTTTAGGAGACTCAGGAATGCATCATATTGTTTGTACTCTGCTGCTGAGGGTCATTCTCCTGTCTCAAAGCTCTCATATGTGGTGGAGTTCTCTTTGTACCTTCCCTGCTGGAGTCAGACCCAATCTTTCAAGTCCAGACAGACAATCATATATCCGATATATCAGGACATATGATTGCTCTTATCTGCAATGTAAACCACAGCATTTCTTATTGTTTTTTTTTTGGTCTATAAAGAATGGTAGTGTTGATTGTACGCCAAAATAACTTCTTGCAGATCCCTAAGTGGACCAAAGGCTGAAAGACCAAGCCAAGAGAGTATCAAGGAATATTTCATGTTTCACCAGCAATGCATTGATTTACTCATGCACATTTTTTTTGGCCACTACAAAGTTAAACATCCAAGCCAGTATCAGTCTTTTATTGCAAGCCTCCCCTTTATTGATTTCAATCCATCCTTTACTGAACTATCACCAGCTTCCCTTTTTCCGCTGAGACGAAGCACCCCCCCCCCCCATCATGATGCTGCCACCACTCTATTTCACCATGAAGAAGCTGTGTTTTGCATTCAGGCCAAAATCCTCCGCGTGTTTGCCACAAGCCATGTAGTGGCAAAACATTTTATGACTTTCTTTCAACAATAGCCTCCAAATTTGTGAGGTGCCCAACTCTACTAGCCACTGACGGATCATCCCGTCTGAGCAGTGGCCCGCCCAAAGTAATGCGGAGAAGAAGTTTGTCTGTGCGGAGGGTGTAGATACGAATTTTACTTGAATTTCATGCGGCGGCGATGCTAAAGTGGCGTGAGTCAGCAGGAATGACGGCGCTCGGTGTGGGTGTAGCGGAGAGTTGTCACTTCCAGCATCCAGTTCCAGCAAAACAGGCACAGCTGGCTGGTGGGCCGACGGAGGACGGGGAGCTGAGATGTTGTGCCGTTTGATCATCAAGAGTCATGTTCTTTCCAGCACATTTAAGGCGATTTACAGCGACCCCACACGCCGCACCACTTGCACAGAAAACAAAGTCCGGCTCACTCCAAGCTTGGTTCCAAAGCGGCGGCACAGACTGTAAACTTTTTACTGCGGTACTTTTTTTTTTTACCAGATCTCCCACAATGAGCGCGCACAGCTTCAGACAGTTTCCCTCTTTCTCACACTGGCTTCGTTCCCCTCTTTTCTCTCGCCTACCATCTTTTCCCCTCCTGTTGCTTTCCTGCCGAGCGTAGAGCGGCTACGCCCCTGCTCGGCTGCTGAGCCAACTCCAGACCCCGAGATTGCACGCAGGAGTCGGAGGATTGCATCACTGCCTGCGGGGGGAGAGGCCACGATATTTGATGGGAGAGCGAGACGGCCGGGGAGGGGCTGTGTGCGCAGAAAAGAGACGGGGCACCGACAGACCTGCTTGGGAGTCTGAGCGGTAAAAAGGAAAAGAGGAGAGCAACAGGCTGAGAAAGTGAAGAGGAAGTCAAGAGGGAGCCGAGAGGAGGCAGGTTTTTATTTACATGGAAGTGTGGGAGAACAGAGATGAAAGGTGAGGAGTGAGGCTTGGGAGGGAATGCATTCACCGCTGGAGGTAGAGAGGCCCAGCAGAGTTCCTGGAGGTTAAAGTAAGGCAGGTTGGGATGGTAATCAGGACCTCTCCTCTCCTCTGCTCTGCTCCTCACGCAGAGCTCACTGCATCCTGCCGTTTGCCACTCTACACAACTGTGATGTTGTGAAATGCCCCACGTTATTGTAACATTACTCACCATTCTTCAAAGCCCCTGTTACCACAGTGCAAAGTGAAGCAGCCATTATTGGCGGATGGGATAATTGTCCTCTGGGCGCTGTCCGGGAACGCCACACACACGCTGTGCTGCAGAAGTATTCACACCCCTCCAGTTTGCACCTTTTATCATCACACAATCACACAGCTCATTTGATAAGTTAAGGTATGTTTCCCCTTGCTTTGTACATCTTAAGACTGAATTGTCTATGGATTCTTAGGAGGAGGCAAATTGGATGGAAAGTCATTGATGCAGTACATTAACTATAAAGAGGATAGAGACGCAAACGAACTGTCTGTGGCTAGTTCTAACAAGTTTCCCAACTAAATCTGCATTTTCTATCAGTCCGTTCTGTTAAAACGTCCCAGAAGAATGCTTTAATGCAGACGTGATTCCCTTTTAATCATTGGCTCTCCTGAGAGCCCACTGCTCTTCTTCTAATGAGGATAAAAGCTCAAAGGTTAAAACACTCTTGTTAAATTGATAGCGCTTGAAGATGAAAAAACATCGCCGTCCATCCATGCATTCAATGGTTTACTCAGGCCGCCGTGCCGTGCTATAATCCTTGCTCTTCCGGGCCATAAAGCTTACTGACACAATGTGAAATCTCACTCAGAAGGCTTTTTATAGACAATTCATGCCCTAATCTCGCGTTACAGCAAACTGAGTAGAAATCTCTAAAATGAAAAAATGTGCAGAGCGCAAACAGTTTCACTTGAGTGTTGTTTCTGTGATATCCGGGCCATCTTTATAGACCATGAAACAATGTTAGACTGCCATCACACTGTTGCATGTCTGCCTTATGTTTCGTTGGTGTAGAAAGATAAGCGGCTTTAACTAGTCGATGATCCAGCGTTGCCTTTTTATATATCTGGTGCTGTAGCAGATGTAGTGTGATCTTCAGCTAAGCCCGGCTGCCACAGATTTTTTTTTGGACATGTCAAATTTATTTATTTATTTATTTTTAAATCCCACAGCATGAACATTGCAACTTAGAGATACCATATGTACAACACCTATGCGCTACAAAAGTTACATTTGCACAAGTCTTACACATAGGTTGTATTATTGACTCAAATATAGCATTACCTAATTTAAAGATTTGCTATGCTGACCCTTTGTCTGCACTTATGAAAATTAAATCACGTCGACATGCTGATGGCTTGAGATTTGTCCACAGATAAAGCAGTCAGGGCTATTTTTTGATTGATTTGTTGAACTTTCTGTTCCAGGTAGGAAGTCAACTGATTATAAAACAGAAGGAAGAAAAATTAAACGGACAAAAATGGATAAAGATGGACAAAAAGACTCCTAAATTGGTTGCTTGTTGGAGTAAAATTTTTTGTGAAGGCAGATTTGATTTGATTTGTTGTGTTTTTTATTTAGAAGAAAATTTTGTTTGCATGTTTGTCTTTGCGGTCTTGCTATCAATGACTGAACCAATTGGTTTAAAAAAAATAAAAAATTATATATATATATATATATATATATATATATATATATATAAAAAATTTTTTTTTTTTCTACAGAAAAGATAATAATGGGGAAATGGGGCTAAAAAGTCTTTATTTTTTATTTTCTTTATTTTCTACAAGGGTAGTTTTATTCACTGAATAAACATTTTCGTATATAAAAAAACATGTCATGTTAAAACTAAGATGATAACATTCTTTTATAAGATGAGTAATATTACATTTTACCTGTTAAGTTTCCTTTAAAATGTTGATATAAACTAAACCATGAATAAACTGATCCTTAATAAGGCTCATAAATTGCTTATAACTAACTTAAGTAGATTAGCTTATTTTTCATTAGGGCTACTGATTTAGTGTGTAATTCTGTTTTGTTTTTGTTTTTTGGCACTGACATGCCCCGAATTTCCCCAGTGTAGCTATTTCTTATCTTATCTTAAACAGTAATAAAATTACAGAAGCAGAGTTATCTTTTGAAATTATATTCAAAGTATGGTCACAAACTGAAGGCCATAAATACAAAAAAAATGCCAGTAAATAAAACATAAAATATAAATGCTTAAATGAAAATAGGAAATCAATATACATGCCATTTAAAAAGCATACATCCTTATATATAATATTGTAAAATAAAAAGCATCATTTAAATAAAAGTATTCATATACAAACTAATGTATCTTGCATCTTTTGAGCAATACAGTTTTTAAAGCATCATCCAGATGCAACATGAAGTTAAAGATTAAATTTCTTAAAAAGTGCGTTAAAGGAATGCAGAGACAAACATCTGCACGGTACCTCTCAGTACGGAAGCGTTTGGGGGGATTTTAAGGCTGAGGCTACGCTCTGTACTACATCCATTGACTGTTCTTTATTTTTCTTTGCTGTCAGGTCTCAAAAGATTTAATTCGGCTGTCTTGTTGATGTTGAGCCAAAAAAACAATGAAATGCATTAGGTTTATTCATATTTCATGAATATTTGCACCCCATCAGACTTGTTTTTGTCTCATTCATTAGTACTGACACACCACTGGACCAATTCGACACATTTTATAGGCAGTTAGCTGCTTTAAGCGAGTTCTCTTGCTTTCTCTTGCTGCAGACTCCCTTTGACAACAAACCACAAGCACGACCCGCCCCCCCCTCGTTCGGCTTCTCCCTCCCTCCTGGCACCTTCCCTCCTTCCCTGCCTTCTGCCTGGAATTCCTCCTTGTCTGAAAGCTCTGGCTGGAGGCCATCGGTAGCTCACTCAGAAGCTTCCTGTTGCACTTTCTACTTACTTTCCTAAACCTATCCCTCCCTTTTTTTCCTTCTTTTCCTCACCATTTCTCCTTCTGATCCTTGTTTTGCCTCCATTTGCTCCACTTTCGGTCATTTGTTTCTGTTTTCCTTATATAAAACCCTGAAAACAAGTAGTGGCAGATTTGAACTGTGTTAATGCACACTTCTGCCTCCCTCTTTTTCTCTCTATTCTAGCCCGATGACTCCAGCCCTCTGCAAACTGTTTTCCCCCAGCCCTTCCCTGGGGGTTGCATGCATTCTGCTGTTACATAATACTGTCTAAGATTCAGTATGTTTGCAACATGGTTCAAAAAGGGAAGGTTAGAGGTTTAAATTAATTGTATGAACAGTAGAAATTTGGGGACCCTGTTAAGTTTCTTAAAAGTGTATAAATAAAGACAATTTTAGTGTACTAATAAAGGGATTAGGGTAGGGAGCCAGACAAGAACAAATTTAGAGGGGAAAAGCCTGCAAACATAGCCACAAATGTGAGTTAAAAAATTAAAGCAAAGAATAGAGGGGGGGAAAAAAAGATGGAGGGGTGGAAACTGAGGTTTCCTGTCTGAGGAGGAGGTTGAATAAGGATGACAAAGGCCAGAAGAAAAACTCTAAGCAGTCTGTCTGCGTGTGTTTGGGTGTATGCTGGGTGACCCATGAGAGATGAAAGACGTGCGTGGGTTTACGTGCCAGCAGAGGTGGGGTCCTTGGCAACTATTACCTCCAAAACACGTCAGTAATGACAGAAGAGGGAGTAAAATATGACATCATACGGGTCTGATTTCACGAGTCTCTCAGCATAAACACATTAATCTTTCAGTATTAAGGTAAACTGGATTGTTTTAGATCTTAATATTTGTGATGAATCTACAAGAGAAGACTTTGATCTGTTGAATCGTAATTATTTCAGAGATTTGTGCCCATTGGCTTGTTGGGGAAAAAGTACCAACTCCTTTTATTTACTCTAAGCCTGAGTTTCACATGTAGAACCAAGCTGTGAGAGGTCAGGGGTCATAGCTTACCCACGCCTTAGTTATTTATCTCTTACCCGATCCTTCCACCTGTTGGATGGGAACACCAGCAGGTCTAGACATGGCGAAACCTGGGTTTGTACCTTTTTTATTACTGCTAAAGCAACAGAATTACAAAGCATTCATTTGGTCATTACAGCCTCTTTTTGTTTTAGGTCTGTTCTTTAGCCTCCTAAGTGCTGCTATCGACAGTGTGGATCATACAGTACGTTCCTGTCACGCTTTGAACAGTCAGTAGGAATAAAAGGTTCTGGCCTGCAGTGATTTTCCTCTGCCGTTTCCCCTTTGTGTTCTCATTTCATTTGTTATCTTTGGACATCAGAACACAAATGAATATAATCTCCTTAGAGGAACAACAGAAAACTGGTATTTTATTTTATCAAGCTGGCGCTACATGTGACCCTGAGTCCTTTCTTGGGATGCAGGCTCCCCATAACAGATAATCGGTGAAAACCCGGGGTCTGACAGCTGTTTTAAACTTTGATCAACACATTAGCTTGGTTGGTAAAACTTCTAGATATGGTCTTTCATCAACGGCAAAACCTCATCTCTCTCTTATAGAGTGTAATAATGCAATTAATATAAAAAAAAAATGTTCTCCTCATGTGAACTACTGAAAGTTAATGCTTGTACGCTAGGAGGGTTAGCGTAGGCTTTGATCTAATGTCTCTTCAGCATTTCCAGCTGGTACAAAATGTAAGTGCCTGAATTTTAACAGGAGTAAGACAGCCTGCATAAGTACTGGTGACACTCAGTCAGTGTCCTGATTTCAGGATAGATTTCAAATTTTTTTTTGATGGTTTTCGAAGCTTTGAATGATCTAGTCCCAGTTTACTTAAAGGAACTTTTACATTAGACCATCCTCTTCACATTGAAGTATTCCTAGGGTTTTATGATTCTTTTTATCAATTGATCATGATTTTAATCTTTTATTTGGATTTTTTTGTTTGTTTTATTGACCCTTACAAACTTAACATTTTTATGGCATGTTTTGGAAAATGAATAAAGTAATAATACAAATATTAAATAAAAACAACTTTAACAAATTTTAGCAGCAGTCTTTGAGGCTATTCCTACTAAAGGGAAATCCCTGTGGAGGTGATCCCATATGCTCCATTACTGTAAATGTGCATTTTTATCACATGAAAGATTAAAAAAACGGTTTTAAAAAGGATTTTAACATATTTTTAAAACCCATATCTTGATTTTTTTTCAGTCATCAATACATTCAACATAAAAGCGATCCTTTTTCTGAATACATTTCATGTTCTAAACTGTATTTCTACAGTTTTGATCAAATAATCTGCACACAGTTTACCGTTTATGCATTATTCTTCTCAAAAACGGTTTCCTTTAAAGTGTAGACATTTATTTAGTTGTAATAACTGCAGTCAATTGTGACCGTGAAGCTCAATCATACCGAAGCATATGTAGAGGTCTGAGCTGTGCCTAGCTTTTATTTTTTATAACAACCTCTAGTTTCCCCCCTCCATCACACCTTGAAGTACGCCGCACTTGAAGGATTTGCATAGAGGAGGAAATCGGCCTAAGAAGACTTTGCGCATTTATAGCGTTGCTTTGCTCAGTGGGCCTCAGTGCATGTGCGTACATGTGTGTGAAACGGAAAAAAAAGGGAAAAAATGAGAGCGAGCGAGCAAAGAGCCCTGGGGAGAGATGGCTTACCTCCTACAGACCACCTCCCAGGGTCCCAGCAGGAGGGAGATTAGGTTACAGCCAACCTCAGAGGGGGCCGCACAAAATCTGTACACTTACACATTCTTCCGCTCTTAAATACCACTTGGTAAAATAAACTATTGCACAATATAATTTTATACCTTGAGGCATAATTCGTCTGAGGATGATAGTTATTTTTCCTAATGCAGAAGGAGGTGAAACCCAACCCGCCCTGCTCAGGTCTCTCCAGCTCAGATCAGGTGAAAGATCAGTGAGGCAGAGCCTCTTGAACCTTGATCCTTGTGCTTTTAGCCCCAGAACCCAGAGGTGTTGAAACACGCCGCCCTGCGTCTGACCTGATGCCCCTCTGCACAGCCTCGGTCTCTAACCCTCCCAGCCTTCATCCATCTTTGACCCAAACTTACCCTCTGACGCGCACACACAGACTCAGACGTCTTCAAAGAGACTTGTGTTTACAATTGGAGGCTCAGGTCGGAAAGATTTACACGGGGAGATAGGTGATAAAGCTTGCTAAAGAAGACGCACAAACCTCCCTTTGAGGAATCTTCCTCCACCACTTCCTCCTCCTCGCCCCTCATATATCCTCGCCGCGGCCCCTGCGAGCCTCCCTCCTCTCCTGCCTCCCACTCAGCTGCTGTAGTCGGTGTTTACTCTGCTAGAGATTGAGAGAGAGGGACAATGCCGCCTTTCAGTGGACGCCACCGACCCCGCGGCCGAGCGAGGAAGTCTGCACGGGGGCAAGCCAACACCCCTTCCTCAAACTTCACAACCGCCCACTGCAAAGCTTTTCACACGCACAGAAATCAGAAGCACGCACGGACAGAATGCCATAATCTTCCTCATGCCTGCATGGCTCCCACTCTCTGCTGCACGGTCCTATTTGTTGCACTCTTCCCTAGAAGCCCATTTCATGCCGAAAATGGCCGTTTCAAATATTTAGCCAGAATCCTGCTTGTTCTACATGGAAAAAAAAATAGTCGTGAGGGTAGGCAGCGGTGAAATATAACCGCTGGGACTGATTTATGAGGTAGGCCCAACCTCTCTGGGGATAATTAAAACTAAAACATCTTGCTTTTATGAGCAGATTAAAAATCATACCATTACTCACTTAGAATACATTCTAAAAGTGAGAGAGGCTGCTTTGTTGCTCTGTTTTATTGCCTAAATCACTTTGCAATACGCAGACACTGCACATCGCCACTGAACGTACCGTCTCCCCAGTGAAACACGGAGGTGGCAGCATCATGCCAGTGCAGATGGTTTTCACCAGCAAGGACGGAGAAGCTGGTCAAATGCAGGGAAGACCGCACTAAAGGTTGAAAAAGGACTTGAGACTGTGGCAGAGGTTCGCTTTCCACAGACCGCCTCTCTGGGTCCCTGAGCAGGACCCAGAATCCGCTGCACAGTGGTAGCCCACAGCTGCCTAAGGGACGAGTTGAATTCAGAGGACAGATTTCATTGGATTGGGTGTTGCGATGACAAATAAATATGATTACTGTAATTATTCCTACAGGACGATGACTGTAAACATACAGCCGTAGCTACAATTAAACGTTTAAGGTTTGATCACCAGGTGTTGGAATGGCCCATTCCTAGTCCAGACCTAAATCCAGTAGAAAATCTATGGTAAGAATTCACATTTGGTGTTCAAATATTCGTTCTTCTCTGACTGACTGAGCTTGAGTTATCTTGCTAGAATGTCAGTCTGTAGATTTGCAAGAACTTTCCGGTATCATTGCAGGAAAAGCTGCTGCAGGAGAGCTAAATGTACGTCCACATCACACTTTTCACATTTTGATCTCTTGAAACATTTAAAAAAATCATATATTATTTGAGTTAAACTGCACATCTATGCGCTCCTGTGTTTGTTGTGCGTAAATGCTGCGGAAAGCTAAAGCTAGGACTCTTACACCTCTGTGCACAGAAATATTCCACAGTAGGTCAGCGTTGACCTTATTTATTCTGAGCTTGTCCATAAACTCCCATTGAAAAGGTTTTATCACTAAGCAACTGCCAAATCTTTCAGTTTTCAAGGAGATCGGAGAGATTGCTTTTTATTGTTGCAAAGCTGTAAAATAAAACGTTTCAAATCTAGAGACCCTTAGCTGGTTCGAAATTGTTTGCATCATCAAGTGTAAAAAAAAAAAGAAAGAAAAATGAAGTGAATCCGGGCACAATTTGTGCAGAAGTAACCAGACGTAGGATGGTGACCCTGTAAACCTGCCTGAGCCCTGTTCTTCCTGGCCTCTTCTGCTACAGCACAGCAAAGATCAGTGGCTGACCTGTAAGGGCATCAAAAGACCAGAGTCTCTGCACACGTGAAATAAAGTGACTGAGCGTGGGTCCTTTTAAAACTTCATGCTGTCTTGTTTTCTCTCGTGCCTTTGTCTGTAAAATTGTTCTGAACCATTGCTTACATGGTGTGCAGTCAGATAAAGGGTGCACTACGTTGACATTTTAATGCATGTGAAGAACACGAGTCTCTATTTTCTGTTGTGAGATCTAACCGATAGCCGCGGATAAAACACTCTGTCCCTCTGTTTGCACCCGAGCGAGATGCGTTATCAGCGTCTTTATCTTTGGCTGACTGGGTCTCTGCGCCAAAGCCCGTCCCCCCCCCCCCAACCAGCCACCCCCTAGCTACGCGTAAGGATATGCATGTGCAAGCTGTGTCCGTCGCTCGCCGGAATGGCGAACCTGCTAACCTCCATGCCTCCCAGACACAAGGCCGTCTCATGTGGCTGCCGGCCAGCTGCTCTCAAAGCCCACCATTCACTGCGAACCGCGGCCTGTGGGAGCCTGTGTCAGCGTTTGTGCGAAGGAGAGAGGATGAGTTTGTGAAAATTATGGTCCGATTAATTACTTGTGTGCATGTGTGTATCGACGTGAATGGGCGTGCTCGAGTGCCTGTCTTAGGTGTGTGTATTGAGATGTCGGGCTGTTTGTTGCTGTGTTGTGAGGAGGCAAAGCGCTTTTTTGAGGAGATGTGTCCATGTTTGTTTGGCGAGTCGGAGCAGTGAACCCTAAAGCACTGCCCTCTGGGGAGGTTTGGCTTTAAATCTGCATCGCAGAAGTGGTACGGCCTAGATCAGTTATGCAGCAAACTTTGGATGTCGAACAACAGAAATCGGCTGTTGATTTAAATTTGTGTAAATTTGTGCCCTAAATCGTGGGATTTATTCATATGTGAAATATGAAGTCATATTTAATTAAGTAAACGGCTCCTCCAGAGAGCCGTGCAAAAGTCGACACGCATCTTGCTCTACTAACTATGACTGAATATTGATTTTCTCTGCTGACTGTTTATTCACAGTACCAATTTGTTTACATATACATTTGCAATACCGTACTTTAACTGTAATATGCAATTACCTTCCACTGCACTTTAATTTAAACAGCGTCTGTCCAAACTTTATTTATTCATTTTATAGTAAAAGCTATCTGTATATCATGCTCACAATTCTGCCTATAGTAATAGCCACCTGTACATATATTCATAGTACATGTAAACTGTTATAATAACAATCATCTGTATATTATGCTATTGTACATATATGTAAAACTCTGTTCATAGTAATATCCACCTGTATATTATATTCAGTACACATCCAGCTGTAAATTTAGTTCACAATACTAGTTATCTATATATTATACTCATAGGACAAATCTATCAGTAAAATTGTGTTTATAATAGTATTCATCTCTATATTTATTCAGTAAAAATCCATGTCCTGCACTTATGGAACCATTGTTTATCCTGCACTTGCTGCTATTGCACTTCTGGTTAGACCTAAACTGCATTTCGTTGCCTTGTACCTGTACCTGTGTAATGACAATAAAGTTGAATCTAATCTAATCTAATCTAATCTAATCTAATCTAATCTAATCTAATGCCTCTTCACATGTTCACATTTTTTAAATTTTAACACCACAAACTTCACAGTATTTTCTTGGAGTTTTACATAGACCAACCCAAAGCAGAAGAAAACATTTCTTTTAATTTGTTTCAGATCAATACTGAAAATGTTCGGCACATTTGCCTTCATTTATGCATTTTCACATTTGTTTGCGTTTATATTGAGCCCCCCTGATACAGGACACTTTACAGAACCACCAATTCTTTTTGGGATACGTCTCTTTCTTCACACATCTAAATACTGAGTTTTTTGTTTTTTTTACCATTTCTTCTTCTCAAAATAGCTAAAGCTCAGTCAGATTTGACGGTCCTGCCACAGACTATCACCTGAGTTTAGGTCTGGACTTTGACTGGACCAGTCCCACAAATACATTGACTTTAATTTAAACGGTGCTATTGTAGCTCTGGTTATATGTTTAGGGTTGTTTCCTGCTGGAAGACGAACCTCTGCCTGGGTCTTAATTATTTTGCAGGTGTCTTCTAGGTGGAGGTGGCTGCATCACGTTGTGGGGTTGCTTCTCTTCAACAGAGTAAGGGAAGCTGGTCAGAGTTGATTGGAGGATGGTGGGAGCTGTAGAAAAGCTGCCACCGACATGATTCCCTTGTTTTATATTTTGGCCAGAAAGTTCAATCTGATCTGAGTTCCCTTTTCCACATGTTGGCTTTGTCCCCTGTCATCAATAATCCGAGTAAAACACATTGAAGATTGTAGTTGTCAAATGACAAAATGTGAAAAAGCACAAATTAACGTTAGCCAGGAGGTCTGAATGTCCTGTGGGTGAGGAAGTGGACAATTAGAGTCCCAAATAACAGCGAGGCCTAGGGCTGGGGTCCAGAGGTCAGTGTGTTTAGAGCAGGGAGAAGGTAAACTGAGCGGGTACAGCTGGAGCCGAAGGCCCGCGGCGCTGGAGACGGGTCTCAAAGGTCCGCTGAGTTTGAAGGTGCACACGCTGGGGGTGGGTGGGATGGGTTATGTCGGTGGATGCGACAGGGTGTAAAGGCCAGCGACTGGCGAAAGGGTGAGGTGAAAAAGGCCCAGCAGAGAGGGAGGGGTGGGAGCGACCATCTGGATCGGATTGTAGAAATTCCTCAGGAGGCGTGTGTGAGCAAAGGTCAGGATGGAAAACGAGAAGGGAGTCACTGAGCTCCCATCGTGTGTACGTGTGTTTATTTTTCCTTTGGCTCGGTCAGTGTTTCAGCTCGTGATTGTGGCCGGTTCGCCATTGTTGGAGAGTGCTGCCTGCCCAGTGGGGTTGTGGAATGTGAGATGATTTTTTTAAACAAAGCTCGTGTGGGAAAAGTTGCAGGTGTGAGAACCTTCCCTCTGCAGTCTGACGGCCGTCCTCCTGGACTGTTGCGTTCGTTTGCATGCGTGGTTCCTGACAGCCAGAATGTGCGATTCTGTCATCAATTACTGGGAGAGATTTGGAAATTTGGCTTCAAAGGGTCTTAAAAGGTAAAGATGAAAGGTGTCTAGCGCCTTGCAAAAGCATTCATTCACCTTCATATTACGGCAAACCTCCCAAAGCAGCACATAAGTGAATGATTTTATTTTTTCTTCCATCTGTAAATCGAAAATTTTAAGTACGCGAGTCTGACTCTTTTCCTCTGTCGCTGTTTTTTGCAGCCATGCTGTCGCTGGACGAGCCCCTGGACCTAAAACTCCCCCGGCGGGCGATCGGGAAGGACAGGGGAGCCCGTTCGCCTCTCCTCTCGCCGCTGCACCCTAAGCAGGTTCGCCAGCTGCACATGACGGATGACGGGACGGCGGTCATAGAGCCCGCCTCGCCTGCATCTCCACACTCAGGTAGGCGGTAACAAGGCGAGACCGTAAGCGGACGCTCTAATGATTCTGCTGGCCTGTTTATGAGCCACTCAAACACAAAACTGAGGCGAATAACTAGCAGCGGGTAAAAGTTTAAATGTATGCTTGTTTGTTCGAAATCTAAGGCAATTCGCTCTGGCAGTAATAGATACATGAACATATATGGATAGACTTTCCCCTAAATCCACGCATAATAGCCTAATTGAGGACAAAGTGCATCCATGCACTGCAAAAAGAGAACTAAAAATAAGTAAAATTTTCTTGAAATTAATGTATTTCAACCTGGATTTGAGCAGGTAAATAAGATTATCTGTCAATGGAATGAGTATTTTTAACCCCTGAAATAAGATAATTAGATATACTGCACTTGAAATTAGATGATGGAGATGAATTGTTCCTATTTTAAGTGTAAAAATCTTATTCCATTGGCAAATAATCTTATTTACCTGCCCAAATCAAAGAAAAATACTCTCATTTCAAGAAATATTTTCTTATTTTTAGCTCTATTTTTGCAGTGTGCAGAGAGCCGTTCGCTTGCAGTGGGAAATATGAGCTCCTCCGGCTCAAACTCTGGACCCGTTTGACAAGAGAAGAACATGGTGGTTGAAAGGTCTGTCTCTGACTTGCTCTCATGTCACCAAAGAATCACAAATAAACACGAATGACACGCTCAGCTGGACAAAGCAAAGATAAAGTAGAGACAGGGTAATAATGTTGTTCGACCCGCAGTGGGACCCGGCCCGTTTTACCCTTATTCGGCGACCACCACTTAGAGACTACTTCAGACGTAAAACTCTGGAGAGTATATTTCAGATTATTTAATCTACTACAGTCAGAGAAATGGTTACAGACACATCAGCGCTGATGGGGCTCCTGATCGGCAAGAAGCCCCGATCACTCATTATACAAACATTAAATAGGGATCTACACTGCAAAAAGGGAATTAAAAGTAAGTAAAATATTCTTGAAATTAGTGTATTTGTCCTTGATTTGAGCTGCAAGTTTGAATGATCTGCCAATGGAATAAGATTTTTGCACTTGAAATCGGAACATCTCATCTCCATCATCTTATTTCAAGTGCATTATATCTAATTATCTTATTTTAGGGATCAAAATACTCATTCCATTGGCAGATGATAATATTTACCTGCTCATATCAAGAACAAATAGACTAATTTCAAGACAATTTTACTAATTTTCAGTTCGTTTTTGTAGTGTAGGTACACGCCCATGCAAGGGCTGTATGCTTCCTCACTGTGTCATCTGTAGAGATAATGTGTCACCTCCAGGGGCGTTATCTGATAGATTAGTGGCAATCTGTGTGTCGGTGCTATCTAAATGTGCCATACAGCTCCCGGTCAAGCTGTCCACCCCACCGATCCAAGGATATCCTTACAATGTTTTTATGATGTGGATTTTACGTACAGCACTTTGGTCACATCGGGCTGTATAAATAAAAGCTGATTGACTGATTAATAACAGAATTTAAAATGTTGGGGGGAAAAAACTATCTAGAGGAGCTAAAATTGCAGAATGTGACCTCTCTTTATTCTTGTCAGGGTTTCCAAATGTTTGAGAATTACAATAGGCCATCATAAAAGTTTTATTTTTTTTTATTTTTAGCATTGTGCTGCAACCCTAAAATTTGCAGAAAAAAAAACCCCGAACTAGATTCTAGTGAGTAAGAATGACTTAAAAGCTCCGAGGGTGATTTCTTCTGAAACATGTGAAAGTTACAATTAACTCAGTTTAACAGGAAACGCTTTGTGCTGTTTCTGAGCCACAGTGACCCCTGAATCCTCCCTGAAACCATCCAGAAAATTTCACTGCACATGGTCAAAACCTTTTTTTTTCCTTCTTCTATTTAACAAAGTGAAAATTGTATAAAGGGCTTAGTCTGTAGATGGTGGTCCTGGACAATCTACTGGTTTCCAAAATAAAAAGTCTCCCTTTGAGTCCAGTGTCCCTGGAACGGATACCTCAACAGTGAGATCACTGCAACGTGAACATGTTTTCTCAGGTGTGCAGGTGGTTCCTCATGACCGGACCGACACCCCCACCCCGCCTGCTGTGGACCTGAGCATGTCTCCATCCTCCCGACACACCCCCAGCTCTCCAGAAATGAGCAACGGCAGTTACGTCCCCTCAGGCGTGAGTATGACAGCCGAGATCCTGCAAACCCCCCCCCACTGTGGTTATACCCAGATATCTTGGTTCCTCGCAAAAGTATTCAGACCTCTCAAGCAAAACCACAAACGGCAAGCTTTCAACATCTAACAATACTGTTCAGCCCATTATCCAAAAAAAATAAAAAAATAATGGAGAGTGTGGCACAGGTGCAAACCTGCCGATCTGTCAGGCCGGGTAAGGAGAGCATTTTATCAGAGGAGCAGAAAAGAGACTTTTGTTAACTCTGGAGAAGCTGCAGAAATCCTTAGCTCAGGTGGGAAACCAATAATTAAATCTATTAATTTAATCATGCACTTCACAAATCTGGTCTTAATGGAAGTGTGGCAAGAAGAAAGCCAGTGTTGGAAAAACAAAAACATAAGAGGTCCTGATGCAGTTTGCCAAACTTGAGGAGGAAGGTAGTCTGGTCAGATGGTGCCACAGTGTTACTTTTTGACCCACGTGGATGTACTGTGTGTTGAAAATGAACAAGGCACACTATTTCCAAAGTGAAGCGTGGTGGTGGCAGCATCATGCTGCGGGGATGCTTTTGTTCAGCAGAGTCGAGGGGGAGAAATAGGACTCTAAACACAAGGCGATACTGGAAGGAAATTTAGCAGCCATTCACGTCAAACCATATCTATAGGTTAGAAGCCCATATCCCTAAATCTAATTGATAATCTGTGGCAAGAATTGACAATTGGTGAATACACTCACCGGCCACTTTATTAGGTACACCTGTCCAACTGCTCGTTAACATTTAATTTCTAAGCAGCCAATCACATGGCAGCAACTCAGTGCATTTAGGCATGTAGACATGGTCAAGAGAATCTCCTGCAGTTCAAACCGAGCATCAGTATGGGGAAGAAAGGTGATTTGAGTGACTTTGAACGTGGCATGATTGTTGGTGCCAGAAGGGCTGGTCTGAGTATTTCAGAAACTGCTAATCTACTGGGATTTTCACGCACAACCATCTCTAGGGTTTACAGAGAATGGTCTGAAAAAGAAAAAACATCCAGTGAGCGGCAGTTCTGTGGGCGGAAATGCCTTGTTGATGCCAGAGGTCAGAGGAGAATGGCCAGACTGGTTCGAGCTGATAGAAGGGCAACAGTGACTCAAATAACCACCCGTTACAACCAAGGTGGGCAGAAGAGCACCTCTGAACGCACAGTACGTTGAACTTTGAGGGAGATGGGCTACAGCAGCAGAAGACCACATCGGGTGCCACTCCTTTCAGCTAAGAACAGGAAACTGAGGCTACAATTTGCACAAGCTCATCGAAATTGGACAATAGAAGATTGGAAAAACGTTGCCTGGTCTGATGAGTCTCGATTTCTGCTGCGACAGTCGAATGGTAGGGTCAGAATTTGGCGTCTACAACATGAAAGCATGGATCCATCCTGCCTTGTATCAACAGTTCAGGCTGGTGGTGGTGGTGTCATGGTGTGGGGAATATTTTCTTGGCACTCTTTGGGCCCCTTGGCACCAATTGAGCATCGTTGCAACGCCACACCCTACCTGAGTATTGTTGCTGACCATGTCCATCCCTTTATGACCACAATGTACCCAACCCATGATGGCTACTTTCAGCAGGATAATGTGCCATGTCATAAAGCTGGAATCATCTCAGACTGGTTTCTTGAACATGACAATGAGTTCGCTGTACTCAAATGGCCTCCACAGTCACCAGATCTCAATCCAATAGAGCATCTTTGGGATGTGGTGGAACGGGAGATTTGCATCATGGATGTGCAGCCGACAAATCTGCGGCAACTGTGTGATGCCATCATGTCAATATGGACCAAACTCCCTGAGGAATGCTTCCAGCACCTTGTTGAATCTATGCCACGAAGAATTGAGGCAGTTCTGAAGGCAAATGGGGGTCCAACCCGTTACTAGCTTGGGGTACCTAATAAAGTGGCTGGTGAGTGTAGATCTTCTCCATCCAGTCTGAATGAGCTTGAGTTATTTTGCATAAGAGAATGCGCAAAACTTTCAATCAGTAGATTTGGAAAACTTAGTATTTTATGTTTGTCTATCATGTTAAATCCGAATAAAATACACTGAATGGTTTCAACATGACAAGGTGTGGGAAAGTCCAAGGGGTATTGATGTTGCACATTTTTTCAGAACACCACACGCCAATCCGTACTCCAAAGTGTTACCCTCTCCATAATAGCCTGACTCGAAGCGTTTGGGTCATTGAATCAGGAGCGACATCAAGTTGTGTCATACTGCGTTACATGCAGTCACAAGGAAATTTAATTATGCAACGTTAGGGAGGCCCCTGTCCGTGAGAGGGGAAAGGGAAGCTCTTATCAAACCCGACTTGTGTCCCCAACAAATGCCTTTGTGTGCGCAACATTCGGTCAGGGGCCCCGCTGGCATAGTGTGTGTGTGTGTGTGTGTGTGTGTGTATAATCAGATTTAAGGCAAAACTACAGCCACGCAGACCTCATGTCGCCTAATTCAATTTCAGGGCAATTGAATTGAGACACACTTGCTAAGGCGGTTAAGTGCCCCTCTGTGCTTTAACTAACCCCCTGAGTTCACCTCTCCACCCTTATTCTCAGATAAGCCGCCATCACTTTCTCCTTCTGTTTCTCACACTCTTACCATGCTGTAAACCCTCACACCCTCCTCACTGCATATGTGTGTGCATTTCCAAGATTTTTTTTTTTTTTTTATACATTTCATAGAGATCTTTAGCTAGGTTTTGCTCTGTGTGTGTTTCTGTGTCGTTAAGTCTGTGTATTAGCTCTCCTAGCCCCAGAGGAGGCTAGGTGAATCTCTTTGCTCTCCTGCACAGGTTGGGGATTCAGTGGAGGTTTTGTAGCGGGGCACTACTTGAAGGAAAAAGCAGTGGATTATTTTATTTTTTACTGTCTGTCGGTCAAGCCATCAGTATATGTTACTCAGGTCATGGTAGTGCCCTCAAAATCAGTGCTTTACTCCTGATATGAAAAAAAAAAAAAAAAACGTTGATAAAATTCATCTTAAGTTTCAAAATCTCAAAATGACAATCTTAGAAAAACCTACTTTTTTTTAAATTTACAACATCACAAGTAGCACACTTACCCTGCAATACATAATTAATACTTTGTGCAACTCTCATTACATGACAGTTTTTAGTCCTCTTCTTTTCTAGAGCATTTCACAAAGTAGCAGAAACCTTTAACCAGTCCTCTTTGCATAAACTCTCTACATTTCCCAGAGCCTCGGTTCTTTTGTGTTCATTTGGGTTCCACGTGTTAAAACAGTTGCACAGAGACTTTTGGAGGAGACACAGCCCTCAGTATCACAGAACCTCCCCTGTACGTATGAGTGGGAATCAGCCTTCATACAACACCAAACACTTTTGAAGTTTTGTTGTAGAAAAGTTCCATCTTACATGCAGTTCCGGTTGAAGCCATTGCAGATTTTGTAACTTACACACACACACACAAAAAAAAGATTTAGGTTGACTGCAAATTTTGTGACGTTTGTAATGGTAGGACAGAAGAAACTCAAAGCTTGTAGAAAGCATCTAATGGTTGTTATGGAGATTCGGTGACCCCCAGTATTCCACTTTTTGCTGTTTCTATTTATTATTTTTAATTCCTTTAACATTTTCCTGATTGCGATGGTGGAGCAGACTGTGGTCCTCATCCAGCTTCGTTTGTAAAAGCTCCAGTTATTTAGACTTTGAAATATTGCTTCAGATTTGGACTACTTTAGGCAAGGATTCATGTTCTTGTAGATCGACACACATCTCCTTTACTCATATGACTAGTTTTGGTACTTATGTACTAGGTAAACAGGAAATCCTTTATAAAGTTTCTAGACACTCAGCTTAAAAAACGTAATCATTGATTTTTAATTTTTGGTTATATAGTTATTTAAATTAACTGTTAGTGGTGTGGATAAATGTGGTACAGCTAGTTTTGTTAAGAACTGTTATTTTTTTAAGATGGGATTTCCATAAAAAAAAATGGTCGTTTGTGCGTGTTTTCAGTTTGATCAGCTCTTCTCTCTCTTTTTTCTTTTTTACTGTTTACCAGAACTCTCACCTCTCGCAGGCGTTTCAATTCTTCGTGCCAATCGGTCCCGGCGCGGGACTTCACCTGCCGTCCTCCATGTTCATTGGCCAAACGAGCGACAAGAGGGCTTCTCCTGACCTTTCAGCAGACGAACAGCTGGCATGTCGCTGGAAAAAGGTAGGAAAAAAATTAGGGTTAAAGCTTGACATCGAGACAGCTTCATCGCCATCATCAAACGTTTTAAATCAAACGACTTCCCTCCTTTAGTGCCACCTGCTATTTGACTCCCTACAAGACCTAGTGGACCATGTCAACGACTTCCACGTGAAACCTGAGAAGGATTCTGGGTACTGCTGCCACTGGGAGGGCTGTGCTCGGAAAGGAAGAGGGTTTAATGCCAGGTGAGGAAATCTTTTTTTTGGGTATACAGGACTGTCTCAGAAAATTAGAATATTGTGATAAAGTTCTTTATTTTCTGTAATGCAATTAAAAAACATGAAATGTCATACATTCTGGATTCATTACAAATCAACTGAAATATCGCAAGCCTTTTATTGTTTTAATATCGCTGATTATGGCTTACAGCTTAAGAAACCCAAATATCCTATCTCAAAATATTCGAATATCGTGAAAAAGTATACTAGTAGGCTATTCAACTAATCACTTGAATCGTCTAATTAACTCGAAACACTGCAGGGTTTCCTGAGCCTTGAAAAACACTCAGCTTGGTTCAGTAAACTAAATCACAAGTATGGTAGTGGTTAAGAGACGACATAAGATTCTCACAGTAACTGGTGTACTGACCATGGCATTACTGTCCTTGATTGGCCTGCCAATTCCCCTGACCTGAACCCCATAGAGAATTTGTGGGGTATTGTGAAGAAGAAGCTGAAAGACACCAGAGCCAACAATGCAAATGAGCTAAAGGCCGCTATTGAAGCATCCTGGGCATCCATAACACCTCAGCAATGCCACAGGCTGATTGCCTCCATGCCACGCTGCATTGATGCAGTAATCTGTGCAAAATGATTCCCAACCAAGTACTGAGTGCATTAATGGACATTTTCAAATGTTTGATTTTGTTTTTCTGTTATTATTATTTTTTTACTTGGTCTGAGGAAATATTCTAATATTTTGAGATTTTTGAGTTTTCTTCAGCTGTACGCCATAATCAGCGATATTAAAACAATAAAAGGCTTGCGATATTTCAGTTGATTTGTAATGAATCCAGAATGTATGACATTTCATGTTTTTTTAATTGCATTACAGAAAATAAAGAACTTTATCACAATATTAAAATTTTCTGAGACAGTCCTGTATATGGAGATATCAGATATTCTGAACTAGAACACAATTTCTTGTGTTTCCTCCTTGTCTGTAGGTACAAAATGCTCATCCACATACGCACTCACACCAATGAGAAGCCACACCGCTGTCCCACCTGCAACAAGAGCTTCTCACGCCTGGAGAACCTCAAGATACACAACCGCTCACATACAGGTCTGTGTTTGGCTCCCGACAAGCAACAAAACCAAAAGAAATCCCCTGAGGACCAAAGCATTGCTATACAGCTAAAGGGCATATATATATATTTTTTTTTTACAACTTTTCCTTTTCAGTTGTATTTAGGCGTGTAGCTCACATAAATTGCTTCCCTGCCCAAAGCTGAGAGCTACGTAAAACAGTTTAAAAGAAAGAAAAGTGGGAGCAAAGTGGTGGAAAACGGCCAAAAGCTGCTGAACTTTGATCAAAGTTCATATGCAACACCGCGTTTGGGCATCAATACACAACAACAATAATGGCAAACTAAGACAGTAGTGAAAGCAAAATCTCCAGCTCCAATGGGAGTTAACACAGCAAAGATTTGTACCCTGGTTTATTTGAGTGCCCAGGCATTTAAAAGCACTCTGTGGGAAGCCCAACCTACCTGTAAAACTTTATAGCAAAGGGAATACCAGGTGAACATCTGGATATCTGGACACAGCAGCCTTTGGTTTGGTTTAAGACAATGATCCGTGGACATCAAGAGATGTGTTGTACTTAGAGAGAACATATATAAAGTAAAAACAACGGTAAAACAATTAACTTTCCTTACTTGAGAAACTTCATGTCAGTCACTTTTAAGAACCATTTCCCTGCATATTTTAGATGTTGCCCTGGTTCAACACACCTGAATCAAATGAATGGTTTACTGGCGAGGCTTTGCAGAGCTAGGTGACGTGCTGTGGAGGTAATTCATCCATTTGAGTCAGCTGTGTCGAAGCATGCACCAATCTAAAACCTGGAAATGCTCACGTTAGACCTTACCACCATGGTCTGGCTGTTAACTCACTGCCAAACTACCCGTAGCAGTCACAGCATGATCTGTGCTGCGCCGTTCTTGGTTTATTGCTTCGTCTTAAGCCGACGTTCCAGTTGTTTCATAAACCTGGAGCTAAAAAAATAAATAATCCACCCCCCTCACCATTTTGGTTCTGCAAATCACCCCCTACTTCTCTTGCATCAAGGATCTTTGTGTAAAGCAAAAGTGCTCACTACATCCTTTTTTGTGTTGCAAATGAGCAGAAGGACATCCATTCAGCACATTCCTGTTAGAAATATATTATTTTGGTTACAACAATAAGCAGTGGCACGCTGCAGATGACAAATCATCAATCCATGTATGGTTGTGCCTTTCGTTATAGAGAAGCAAGGGCTCCTAAGGCTCTTTCTGCGTCAGAAAAGTTGTTTATTCATTTTTCCCACTTAGAGATTTGGGATTTCAGGGTCTAAAATGTAGTTATATTTACCCTTCATAACAAAGGTGTGAAAAAAACACGTTTTTATTTAATGTATTATTTAGAATTTATCTGGACTCTCATTAAATCTCTCCTCCCTGCAGGTGAAAAGCCCTACATATGTCCTTATGAGGGCTGCAACAAACGCTACTCCAACTCCAGCGACCGGTTCAAGCACACGCGCACACATTACGTAGACAAGCCCTACTACTGCAAGATGGTAGGCTGCCTGAAGCGCTACACAGATCCCAGTTCGCTGCGGAAGCACATCAAAGCACATGGCCACTTTGTGGCTCAGGAGCAGGGCTCCCCGGGTGGGGTGGGGTCCCTGCTGAAGGGAAGTCAGAGTGGGGGGCCGGCCGGCGATGGCAGCAAGGATTCAGAATTGCCTTTTGTCAGTGGAGCTCACATCATCATCCCCGGAGCTGCTGCCGCTCTTTTGGGAAGTCACGCCTTGCAGGGCGTTGGTGGGGCCCTTCCCTTGTCCCCTCTCAGCCCGAGGCCCCTGGACCTCACCACGCTGGGGAGCCCCAATTCTTCTCCAGCCAGCCTAGGAGGCACATCCATCTTATCCTTTAACAACTCCCCTCTGGGCCTGGCCAAGGCTCCTTTACTCTCCCCGGGCTTCCCTTCCTCGGCTCTCGGCCTGCCCATGGTTCCGGTGCTGGGCCCCGCTTCGGAGCGCAGGCCCCAGAGCCACCAGGCAAAGAGAGGCAGAGGAGAGAGAGCAGAGGACGAGGTGCCCGGAAGGGTCCTAAACCTCTCCACAGGTGCGTCTCACGATCCCCTGTCCTGGGTGGTCATCCCCCCAGGCGCTGTGGTGCTGAAGCCAGCTGTGGTTAACTGACACAAACACACACATTCCAGAAGAGCTCAGGGGGTTGATACCATAGCAAGGGTATGGGATGTCAAAAGGGGACAGGGATTGGCTTGAACAATCAATTCCAGGCAATGCATTAAACGTAGGAGGTTGGAAAAAGAGACTTATCAAAGCAAACACATCACCTCGCAGAATTTTCAAGAACACAACGCAAGCCTCTTGTATTGTTGGAGAACTAAGCTTGAGGCCCAAGATCTGGGTTCAGGAATATATACGGTCCTGGATTTGTATAACAAGGCCTTATGACGAGGCTCCTCTTCGCTTTCTTGTTTTATACTTTACTCATTCCTACATGTTCTGTAGACAGGGACCGTAAACGTTGACAGTCTCACTGCTCTGTGTTTTAACAAAATTCCCTTCCTCATCACTGAGTATTTATACGACTGTGCTTTGACCGAGTGCCTCCAGCTTAGTGCTGAGATACAGTGCCTTACAAAAGTATTCACACACCTTGACTTTTACACACCTTGAAACATTGCAACTCCAGTGCACCGAGCAGTCGACGGTAACCTTTGTTGCAAATTAAAAACCTTTATACCCCTAAAGAAAACCCCGCGCAACCGAGTTTATCGCTGCTGTTCTCCGCACAGGTTTGTCGGAGGACATTAGTAGACAAAAAGCATCGCCAAGACCAAGAAACATGGGTCAGGGATAAAACCTGTGGAGAAGTTTAGGGCATGGTTTGGTTATAAAACAGTATCCTCCGCTTTGAACATCTTGTGGAGCACTGTTCAATTTGAATGACCCTCCAACTAAACGGATAGACCAGGTAAGGAGAGAATTAATTAGAGAAGCAACCATTAGTCCCATTATGACTCTGGAGGAGCTGCAGAGATCCATAGCTCAGGTGGGACAATCTGTTGACTAGTTCGCAGTGCACCACAAGCCACATATGGGACATAAATTTACCTTTTTTTGGCAATCCTAGAAAAAACAACAACATTTAGGGCCGCTAAAAATCTTAAGACTGGGTTCAAAGTGAAAAAAAAAGCAGATCCATGTTTTCAAATAGCCCAGTCAAAGTCTAGCCATAACTCCAACAATCAAATAAATATTCTTGATTCTTGAGAACCTGTAACAAGAGCTAAAAACTTATGTTCAAGGTAGTAAGAGACATATACCAAAAAAGCTTTGCAGCTTTAATTGCAGTAGAGAGGTTCCACAAAGAACCGACAACATTAGGGAAACAAACTCCTGGTCTGCCATGTAAGATTGAAAGTAAATACATTCAAGTTTGCGCTTTAAAAGGACAAACTTTTAAAAAGTTTAAGGGGTTTGAATGCTTGTTGCATGGCACTGTACAAACACCACAGAGGAAGCACTCGCACAGACACGCATGCACCAGAAAAGATGTTACAAATGTTGCGAACATAAAACCGACAAACTTGCCAAACAGAAAGCGAGTGAACTTATTAACGTCTCGTATTATCAAAGAAGACGTTTCCTTTTAAACAGAGCGCTTGACGGCGTCTCCGGGTTGTAGTGTTGAAACCTCAGAACTGCTGCTAAAATCTCGCCTTCTCCCGCCTCACAGACGGGGAGAGAGCACTTTCGACAATCTGTCCCCGGTTTTTTTGGGGGAGGGTGATTGAACACGAGACCAGAGCGGTCCACCAGAATGCGTGCCAGGCGTGCAGACTAAAGGGGACCAAACAGACAAATGGTGTTTAATCACACCTTGCAATGACTAACCTTCACTTCCCGCTTTTTTTTCTCTCGCAAGAAAAATTTAAGGCACTGGTGTGTCTGACCCCCTCCCCTTCTGGAGAGACATCCCAAAATCAAAAAAAAAAAAAAACAGCACTGCTCAGCTCCTGGATTGTCCGGCTGCTTTACTGTAATCCAATCAATGCGATCGGGTTCTGTAGAGAAAAAAAAGGGCACGAAACCCTACAGTCTTGTATTTTTCAAGCTAAAACGGCCCCAAAACCAGCTGTGAAAAACATGCAGTGGGCCTTTAAACACGAGATTTGCCACCAATAAGCTTTCAGCTGTGAAGGAAATACCAGGAAAGAGGGAATGTTCTCGCCGTTCCACAGCGAGGAGGTGGGATACACTCAGTGCCGCCTGCAGCTGGACTGACCAGGACGCCACACTATCCCAAACTGCCTCATCTGTGCCCGTTTGGACACGTTTGTCCAAACGGGCAACCATAGCAAGAAACAAAGAAAGAAACTTCTGGGAAACACTTCATGGTCCGATAAAGCAGCAAACATGCACTTATGACAAACTACATGTTTTTTTTAAATGTATTTAAAAGAAAATAGCTCTTATTTCAACTCCCCCACCACCACAGAATTCAGCCTTTTGTTGGGTGTTTCGTCAGACTTGTGTTACGATGTTGAAAGAGGATGGCAAGCAGGAGAGGATCCTCACAACTCAACAGACTGACAACTCTCCTCGCTCCCGTCACTCCTCCGTTCTCTTCCTTTCCCGTCTGATGATGCCCGGCTGTTTTTGAGTGTGGCTACACTTTTCAAAATCTAGGAGCCTACATTTTTAATTGGAGAGCGATGTTTTTTAAAGTTATCGACTCTCAGATGCTGTTCTGCACTCCCCGCGAAGCTCTGCTCTCACGCTCTAAAACCTCGCTCGCTTAAAAGCGCGTTCTGCTCTTGCTCGGTAGACGGATTTGATGCGTCTGCTCACCGATAAAAGGTTAACTCTCTGCATTAATGAAGGCAGTGATGTCTAAAAATGCATGTTTCATCCCTACAGAGGTGTAAGACTCAAGAGCAGAAGATATTTGTGCAGGAGCCATTAAAGCTTAGTATGAAAATATACTTGTAAGGGGCAGCAGAATACATTTGATATATTTTTGAGTGTGAAAGCGGAGTTTTAAGGTAGAGCAGTACAATATCCGCGAAAGAAGCAATCTTAACTGCTTATGCTCTTAAATTGAAAATAATGTGCTCCTATTTTTTTTTGGCAGGGTAACTCCCCCATAGCTGTTTTATTTGTCCACGGCCCTGACTTAAAGGGCAATGTATTTACCTGTTATTGGTTTATATTTCTGCCATGATGATGATGATGATGATGATTATTGTTATTATTATTTTGCAGTTGTTCAGACGAGACATTTTCTTTGTGATGTTGAAGTTGCTTGTTGTGTTCTGCCACGGCTGCTCTGCAATCAGATTTCTGCTGCCGGGGACTGAGTCTTTGAACGGGTCGAAGTCGGCGTGGGTGATTTTAATTTTATGGGTGTTTTCTCCCCGCCCCCCAGAGCTGTAGTTTCCGACCTGAGACCAGAAATTCAAAGGGATATACATAAAGACAGCGCTTTAATTCATTACAACACTGGCATATCAGAGGCTACCCCACATGTTAGGTATCTAAATCATTAAGCGAGTTTGTCATGTAGGTCACATGAACAACGGGCTGCCACATTTCTTTCTCCACATGCCATTAACAACACTTCTTATTGGGAAAAATAACTCAAATCTGTAAATGGTGAAAAATATTTGGTTTAAGAATTAAATGTTAGCACACCAGAAACTCTTATCAATAACTTTACTAACACTTAGTTGTGTTCGTTTAAACACCATTCAGGGCCTGCTAAAATTAAATATTATACAAATTAAAATGTAGTTTTTAGCCATTTAAGACATTTCCTGACTGTACAGTAATGACAATATCTAAACCAAGGTCATAAACAGGGGCTAGAGCGTAAACATGGCTATATGTAAGGAGCATTGGTGAAAATTATGTAGGAAAAACTGCTTCAAGGAGTAAATGATTTATATGCGAATCCAACAGGCTCATGATTAGTGCAATTCATTCATGGTATAAATATCTTATGTTTTGGAATAGCATTTCAAAAGAAAATGTTTAACTTTTTATTAACCCTCCTATCGTCCTCAAATATAGTAACTAATTTGGTCCTTGGGGTCAATTTGACCCCAGGGATATTTACCTCCAGAAAATGATTTACAGAATATTGTTGACCAAGTTTTTGTGACAGGCACTTTGTTTATTTGTTGAATACATAAATAACCCCTTCAAAATCAGTGAGTTGACCTTACCTCTAGCGCCACCATCAGGCCAAACCTTTAAATGAAAATGAGTTTATTTTGATTTTTTTATACAAATCTTCTCAAATTTACAGGTTTTGAGCACATTCATGACTCTCACCAAATGAACCATATTGATTAATGTTGGTGACTCCCCCTTTCCTCTCATAAACATATTTATTTACTTATTTTGATCTATTTTGTTGTAATATATTTGTTGCTAGTGCTGGTGGTTGAGGGACAACAGGAGGGTCAACACTCTCATTCTCATCAGATGAGAATTCCTCAAAATCAGGGTCCTCCTCAACACAATCCTCAGTCTCAGAGACAGTCTCCTCTAAGTCACTTTCACTGTCAAAGAGCAGCTCCAAAACCTCTTTGACAGTAAGCCTTTTTCCAGAAGACATTTTCAAAGAGAGAGTGTGCAGATTGCAGTATACTCAGAGCACAGTGAGGAATGATTTGGATAGAGGACTGTAGTGCAAGCTTATGTTTGCTCCTCCCTGATTTGGCATGAACTACCAATGGCGTTGTAGGAATAACCCGCCCTTCACAAGGCGGGAAAAATCAGTTCTACTTTGGCAGGTGTGAGTTCAGAAGGTCACACAGATCCCCAGATGTCTCAGTTCAAATGTATCAACTAAAATGTATCAACTCTGTGCCTGCAGGTGTGGTCATGTTAGGTCACTGACAAGTTTTAGCAGCTAAAACAGCTTGGGGTCAAATTGACCCCAGAGGACAACCAATGCGTGTAATATGTGTTCAGCACATTCAAAAAATAACATCACAAAAGTTTTATGCTTTACCAGTTGTCCCCATCAAATTAGGAAAAGTCATGAAATATGAAGCAAAAAAAAAAAAGTTAACTACTATTTTTTGAATGATAAACATTGAATGGGGTCAAATTGACCCCAAGGACGATAGGAGGGTTAAAATAAAAAAAGGACCAGTTTAAAAAGTAACATCCACTTGTGCAGTGATTAGCAGCTCTGGAAGAGCGCGAAAGCGAAGAGAAAGTGTTTTTAGATTGAATAAGAGAATGGGCAGGGGAGCGATTAGGGCAGAGGCTGTGTGCCAGCAGAGGAAAAGAAGCAACTTACAGCTGTCCTGTGCTGCCGCTCTCCATCTGGCCAACCACCCACCAAACGGCCCTCTCAGCTCTGAAGTCACCGGCTGTGCTGGGTCTATGGTGGCAGTCTCTCAGAGAGACACCAGCCTCCAAAATATATATATAAAGAATAAGCCACTGAACTCTTCCTGCACCCTCTCTTCTTCTTTTTTATCCTCCCATTTCTTTAGATTAAACACAAGGCTCAATTTCACCATCTTCTAGGTACAAAATGTTTACAAAAGACAATCAAAATACACCAAGAAGGATTAGTCTCACATAAGAGCAGCGATATCATAATAATATAAGCTTTTGGGGGTTTATTTTTTGCCAGACTTCCTGCTGGTCTATGAAGGTTAAAGCAGAGATGAATTAGTATGGCAAGCCGACGTACCATATAATTAAAACACACCAACTCTAATTGCTATTGCACAATTTTTTGGTATTGATTTTAAATTGAATTGAACTACTTTATTGCTAGTAAAAATCAAAATAAGAGATACCTAATGAAAAGGATTTCTACTAACAAAACATCTAAAACTGATGACTTAAAAAACTAAAGATATATACAATTCATTGTAAAGCTTTAGTAGACATCCTAATGTATTTTTTCAGTGCCTTGTGGCAGCAGCCTCGGTCACCTGTCTACCCATGATGGGCTGTACTGAAATGCAATAAAGCTATTCAATTCAACATTTTTGTATTTAAAAATAATACAATAATAATAATAAAAAATAAAACATTCAATTACTTATGCTTAAAGAGTAAACATTTGGTCTATCCTAAAATGTTCACAATATTTCAGATGACAGAAGTCATTCTTCCAAAGACAAATTACTCCAATTGCTGTAAATTAAAGCAGTAGATGTTTATATATGGCATTACATCACGGTGAGTTTGTAGAAAAGTGAAGAAATCCTCATTGTGCCAGAAGACCAACAGCTAGTCTGAGGTTTTAGCTGATTTTAAAGGTGTAATCATTTATACTCTGAAGTCAATCGTTCTCCGTTCTCTGTCGTAAATACAACAACGTCCCACGAAGTCGGATTTCTGATTGGTAAAGTTGGAGTTTGCTAGTCGTAGTTAGCACCACAACTATTAGCATAGCTACAAGTTTTAGGACTTGCAGACCAATTAAAAGTATTAACATCTGGGATAAAAATTATATAATTAGTGGAATCTACATGTCTTCACTTTCACAACAGATCAAAAAGTTTCTTTGCTTTGTCAACCAATGTAGGTGTTAACAAACTTAAGTTATTGCGATATACCGTCGAGCCATCAAACATCGTCAGAATGGTATAAAAGCCGAGCACAAACTGACAGCCATAGCTGTCAGACCAACATACGACTACTTTTTATGAGTTGTATGAAATTTACTTATCGATATACTACTTTAATGTACACACACATTAGTGTGCCTGACTATCCCTTTAAAGCTTTTAGCTCCAGATATTCACAGGTATATTTTTTTAAAAAAGGAATACAAATTTAGGAGAGGGGAGACACTCTAAACACAGATATCCACAATGTGCAGCATATCACAAATGGGAAGGATGTCTTTATTAAGAATATTAAGGATATCTTAATGACCGACAGAAGAATACATATATGGAATACTAACATTAATTAGACTTAAATGACAAAATGCACATTGAAGATGCTGTCCATTATATGATGATCTGGCTTGCCATATTTTGTGCAGCATCTGCACTACAAAGCTCCTTCCTAACACCACCACCTCCACTCACTGCAGTTCATCAACAGCTTCGGGGTCAGGTATTGAAAATGAGTGCGTCTGCTGTGAATGGACAAACTTCACATGCGATCTCATCAGAAAACAGGCGTTAAAGCGAGAGTCAGACAGGGTCTCCATGGCAACAGCTGCGCCAACAGATGCGGCGTCTCTCCTCCGCTGATGGAAGCCAGGGACACAGACTCAGCGCCGGCAGCGGAAATCTGAGCACGACACGGATCCAAAACAGGATCCACACCTTTTCAATATTAAATAAGCTGTACGACCCATTAAACCCTTTGAGCTCAGCCTGTAATGATCTGCACTTTCCGCCCCCCCTTATTTCAGAGCGTATACAATCGGGGACGCTGTCACAGTGTTTTCCGACGTCCGAGCTGTCGTCGCGTTGTATTGGGAACCAGTTGCGATGGAGTCTCTGTGAAGAAGACTCTATTTTGTTCATCATTATACATTATATACGTGGTACGGGCTCCTGGAGTTGCTACAAAAATCTGAGATCCAGGAGACAAAAACGACCCCCCCCCCCCCATCAGAGGCTAACTTTGCTGGAAGTGCCACAGTGTTGCACAAAGGGTTTTAATGATATGACTAAGGCCACACGAGGCCTGTTCAACTTACGTGTTTTGCACATTTGTGAGATATTATGTCAGTATTTTAATTTTTTTTTCCAAGTGCCTTTTTTTATTACAGGTAAATATAGAAGTTATACACTATGAGAAAAAAAAAAGTTATATGAAAGTATATTTTTTCCTGGCACCATGTTCTGTGCTTGAACATGCAGAATTTTAAGAGTTGTAAAAGTCTCCAATTGGTACAACATAGCGGTGTTCTCCTGTTTTAGAGGAATTTTACTACGATATTGATAATAATGTCAACGAAAACAAAAGTGTTTAATAAAGTTGCATTTGATATGTGTGCTGGTGTTATTTCTTCTCATCTCTGCACATACCGATTTATTCACATTCATATTACCTTCATTTACATTCAACCAGAAGCTAATTTACCTTTTTTTTCCGCCATAATTGTAGTCACAAACAATATGGCCTTCATTTATAAAAAAAGATGTCATGTGCATATTTAATAAAGGGAATTTCATTGCCACAGACCCAAAACTAAAGAAAAGGCTTTATTGGGTTATAATTTACAGAGGATGTGGGGGAAGAAAGGAGGTCGTTTTAAAGTTTTATGTTTCTGGATTCTGCTGTGACTTCTGGTTTTCTTCTTTCTGAATATTTAGCTCCTCGTCCAGACGCTCTTTAGCTCGCACTACCTGGAATGAAAAAAATTTAAAAAATAAAAAGCAGGAAAATGACTGGCAACTAAAGGACTAAATTACACAGCAACTGCAAATAACACAATAACTCCGTAAGCACCTGCTCTGAGGTGTGAGTCATGTTTTGTTAGTTAATGCAGAAATCTGGCATTTTGCAGAGAAAAGGTAATTATAAACAAACTATAAATCTGCTTTTATACAAAAAAAATCTTCCACTTTAAAATTTTGCAGAAAAAAAGAGAAAAAGTACACAAGTGGGAACAAAACAAAGGAAACAAGGAGAGAAGGGATGAAGGATACTAGACAGGAAACAGAAAGAAAGACAAGAGTGGAGGACACAAGGCAAGAAGGCCATGAGACAAAAGAAAGAAGAAACAATTGGAAGTGAGGTAGGACACAAGGAGATAACTAAGGATAGAAAGAGGGAAGGAAGAAAGGTGACAAGAAAGAAAAACATAAATAAGGAAGGAAAGAGGGAAAAAGAAAGGTAGGCCCATTACAGAAAGACAAAATGAGGAAAGGACAAAAGGGAGGATGGCTTTTAGGAAAAGCAAGGCAGGTTTAATTGTGCGGCACGTTTCAGTAACAAGACAGTTCAAAGTGCCGTAGATGACCAGAACAGAAGAAGACACACAGAGGAAAGCACTTTGCAGTAGATTTGTAGCAGCAGGTCAAGATGCAAGACAAGTTAGACTACAAAATGTGTGTGGAAGTTATAACGAAATCAAAGAAAGTCAAAAAGGACAAAGGATGTTAAAATATAAACGGATTGAAAAAAATCAATTTCCATAGCATTCCAGACTTTTCAACACAGAATAAACAGAGGAAACTGTTTTTGGAGGCATTTCTTGGAGGACATTCATGAATCTACACACATATTAGTTTGTAAACGAGGATTTCTAAAAACTGTTTAATAAAATCAAAAATAAAAATTCTGTTCTGTAAAAGTATAACTAAAAAACATCACACGTTGAGTTGCATGACATTATGTGAAAATGCAGGCCACTCACTTTTGACTGCAGGTAAAATGAGCCTCCCACTGACTTCTCATTGACTTTGAAGAGGTGCTCGTAGTTCTGCAGGAAATAAAACAGCTCAGGGTCAATCCTGAAGCACTTTCATTTAAAACAGAAAAATCCCTGCAGCAATAAAACATCACACGACGGACCAGGGGTCACCGGCATGACGCCCCCCAGAGGACCACATGTGGCGCCCACGAGCCTGTTCTAACAAAAACCCACAATCCACCAGTGAGCTGCACCTAAAACTTTATTCTATTCTGTTACTCTTCCTGTTTATTCACACTTGCATTTATATAGATTTAAAAATGACAATATCTATAGAAAAGCATGAAAAATGTGTTTATTTTACATAAAGTTAAGATGACCTTATTATTTAAATAGCTGAAGTTGTAGCACTCACTGGAACAAATTCTGATAATCCTGACTTGACTCACTAAACTAAACTCCAATCTGGACTCAGGAGTGCTGGGTCCACGTGTTTTTGCAAGAGAAGCTGAAACATTTCTAAAAGCCTACCGTGTGTGATGGATATATTTCAGTAAAGGAGGACATGACGGTTTCTGTTCCTACCTTCTGAATCTCTTCAGGACTGAGCGTGGAGACGTTGAGGATTTGCTGAGCCTCCTGCAGACTCATCCCGGTGATGCTGGACGCTGCGGCAGACTGCTGCCCTGACCGGCCCCTGGCCCGGGCTGCTGCCTGACTCGCTGGGAGTGGAAAAACACAACAGAGATCCATTCTGAACAAACTACGACAGTCCCACGTGATTTAAGAAACGTTGTCTTTGATGGATTGTCCGGTTTAGCTCAAAATCTAAAAGTCTGGTCAAACTCGAATAATGCTTTAACAATGTGCTTTTTTCTCCACATCTAAAGAAGCCAGTTGAGGTGGGTTGGAGATGTGATCAGGATGCCCCCTGGATGCCTCCCTTTGGGGGGGTTCCCAGGCACGCCCCTCTGGGAGGAGATCCTGGAACACCCAGCACTCGCTGGAGGGACTTTCAGGGTTCCTACAGCATAAGGCAAGTTAAATTCAAGACTTTTTAATGCTACTTGAAATAAAAAGTTAAGACCAACTTCACGATAAACAAGATAAACCTGGTTGAGACAACTTCACCCAAATGTTTATTTTAACATAAACCATTACTTTCTGGCCCAGTAGATATGTTTAAAATTTTTAAAAACATTCCATATAGGAAGAAAGCTAAAAAACACACAAATTACAGATATATTTTTAACAACTACTGAACTGAATTCACAAACTTTGTTTTGTTTCCTACTAAAATAAACTATAAATCAGTTTTAAAAAACCACAATATTACCAGTGCCAACTCTTTTTCGCAGCTATGGTCCGGCTGCAACAGTTTTTATTGGTTCTGCTATCGGGACGGAACCAACAATAGTTACATGGAGCCGTTTGGTAAATTTAAAAAATTATAATTGTGTCAATTATTTTACTGTTTGGTAAGGATTACAAAAATAAAATCCTATTTATGACCTGGTAACAATTTTAAGACCTAAGAAAGACTGATTTTAGACATTTTAATGCCAATTAAGGCCTTAGTTTTATATTACAGAATTCAATGCCTTTTAAGACTTTTTAAGGATCCGCGGGAACCCTGGGCTTTACATCCCGTCGCCTTGGGGGTCCTAAAATGAGCTGGAGGATGTCGCTGGGGAGAGGGATGTCTGAGTTTCTTTCCTGGACATGTCCCTGCTACCTGATCTCAGATAAGTGGAAGACAATGGATGGAGGAAAACAGGTAAACAAAGGAAACCCAACTCCTCTTCCCAGTGGCACTCTCCAGCTCATATTGAGGAACACCAATGAGCTCCCATGTCAGTAGAAATATATATATAGCCCCTCCAGAACATACTGGTTCTCATCCCAGTGGGGCGTGCCAGGAACTAACCGTAAAGGAAAGGCTTCTTTATACTACTACTTCTTTAGATATATAGATGGATCAGGGCTTTGAACATAGAGATGACTGAGCTGTTCCAGTCTGTTGTGGTTAAAAAGCACAAACATCAAACTTACGCGTTCATCTGTGTTCCAAGCATCGCCCGTGTTCATGAGATATAGATCATGATCCAAAGAATGAGGGCCCAGATATAATCAGCTGAAATCAGCTTCTACTATAGGATGGCTGGGCTCAGCCCAAGAGATACAGTGAAGAAGAAATCCACGCAGACTTCAGATTCTTCTAAACGCAGTTTCTGTTCCGTACATTTCTTTATCTTCTCGAGAGGGTTTAAAAGGCAACACAGATTTAATCACCGCCAAATTTCCATCCCGACTTTATGAGGGACTGACATGAAAATCTGACAACTTAAAAACCCTCATTCACGTCCAATGACAGGATGATCTAAGAATAGCATCAACATTGATATAAAAAACAAAAACAAATCATAGAATGAGCTTTTCAAAGAATCCGTCATCGGTTT
Source organism: Fundulus heteroclitus (assembly GCF_011125445.2). Taxonomy (NCBI): domain Eukaryota; kingdom Metazoa; phylum Chordata; class Actinopteri; order Cyprinodontiformes; family Fundulidae; genus Fundulus; species Fundulus heteroclitus. The sequence continues at coordinate 20,088,906 of NC_046376.1, read as the reverse complement.
AAAATATTTTAACTCGTGTCTGAGCGACAGCTGATCAGTAATGAGCACATAGAAATGTTGTTTCCTCTCTGTATTTTTATTTTTTATTTATTTTTTTAGCTAACTTTCCAGCTTCACTTTAAAAGGGTGGTAATGTCCAGAGTCTAGGTAGTTATAAGGACTGAGCAGATGAAATGTAAATGTAATAAATATTAAAGATCATTACATGCTTTTCCATGTTTTTTTTTTTTAGCTTGGCCATAAAATTACCTGCTGAAACTGTTTCACTGGCATTATGGATAAGCATCAATGAGGACAGGTGCAGAGCTGATGTCGCTCTTTCACTCCAATTGAATATGAAAAGCAGAAAGGTTGCATAACAAGGGAGCTGTGCTTGAAATCTCATATAAACCTGCCATGAATCATGCTGTCGTCCTTGCTTTGCACAGGATGGGCTTCACCAGCAAAGGGTAGTCCCGTTGGTAGCATTGCACTCCAATCAATTGTTTATCAAATTTTCAGCAACTTCAGATACAGGTTGTACCGTAGTGACGTAAGCTGCCATGGCCTAAATGGGACTCGATTAAGAAATAGGGAGGCAACCAGTGCAGAGCTTGCTCAGGAATGGCAGCAGCCAGACGTCTCTGCAAGTTATTGGCAAAAGGATGAATACATTTAATGCAAAAAAAAAAAAAAAAAAAAATCCCATAGGTATGTAGTTTTCCAAAACATCATCCAGTAGCAACTTTGTCCATTATCATAGATTGCCTTTGAACTGTTGGGCAATGTTTTCCCCACCATGACTCTAAAGAGAAAGCGATGAATGGGTGAGAAATATACCTGCATACTCCTGTTGTAAAGCCCGGGCAAAGGCTCGTCCCACCACCTGGACACCCATCACTACGATCTGAGCGAGGTACTTAGCCTGGAAGGGTTCACATTAAACAGTTACTGACAGTGTCTACAGACTGCTGCGACAGAAAACAACACACAAACACGTTAACCTCGCTGTTTCTGAAGCTCCCCTTACAGGCATTAGGTCGTTATGTAAAGCCATTTAAAGAAACAGTAGCACACAAAAAAACAACATCGCTGGTTTACAGGTTAACCCTGTACATAAACACATAACAGTTCACAATAATATTGTGTTCTCACCATTTTTTTATAATAATTTACAGCCTCCACTGCCGGTGTGACGACTCTTGTTTTCACACATGCAACACTGAAGGTTACAGAAGCGTCATAGTTCAAGGAAAGTCGAAAACTCATCATTCAAGACGGCTTGACTCAGAGGTAGAAGTAATGAACACTGCCCTCTGCTGGTGGGGAAGTATAAACGCAGCTCTCTCTGCAGACATTGCGCAATGTTCACAATTCGACAGTTTGACTCCAGAGGGCGCTGTTGAGAAGCTGCACTGAAATTCAGTGACATTTTCTGACAGATATTTAAGAATATGACCGGCCGTAGTATTTAATATGAAGTCAAAAGTTTTAATAATTGACTAAAACTTAATCATGTGAATTTATCCTACAGTATATGGAAAACAGTTATTTTAAAAGATTACTTTGTTATGGCTATTTTTTTTTCTCCATTCACAGATTTGACTGTTTAATGTTTCACAAATACAAATCACAAAATGTCATGCATTTGCTTTCAACGCCTTTTACTCTTTTGAGGCTTTTTTTCAACAGTCAAGGATCCCGGTCAGAACAATTAGGAATATGGCTGTAGCAAATCAAGGATCAAGAAATTTTACTGTCATGTGTTACCAAAATGAAGATTTTGGTGAGGCATATACTGGCTCTGAATGCACATAGTTACACATAACATATTAAAGTATCTCTGATTCTGATCTGATTCTGATAGCACACAGACACACCCAGACATGATTTATCCATTTGTATTTTTCTAAAACAAGTTGATTGCACAGACCAAACATATCACTCCCTGGGGGGCTTAAACGTACATATAGTCCTTAGCAGCTAATGGACTAATTTTCAAGTCTAAAAGTCTACAATATTGTGCAATAAATTGGTTACAGAATTTAGCAATCTGCATAGGATTGGGAAATAATTCTGCAAAAAATATTTTAGAGGCTGCAAAGAAATTGAAATAGGGGAGCAGTGTCACCTTGACTTAGGGGACTGAATACAAATGCATGCCAGGCTTTTGAAAACAAAATACAAATGTGTGGTTTTAACCTGAAAGAATGAATTAAAGTGGTAGTAAATCCAATAATTATGTTAAAAAATTTGAATTATAAGGTGAATATTGTGAATGTGTAATAAGTATCTCAAAACTACATTTTCCACTTAAGTGAATGCTGAAAATGTTTTGCATTTACATACTCTGCAACAAATACAGCAAGATTGCTCACTATAGTGAATTAACTACACAGAAAATAAGTTCATATGGTGTTTATTGCAAGACAGATTTGAAAAAGTCCACAAACCATTACTATAAAAACAAAACCACAACTTTTTACTTACTATATAAAAACAAAGCCCAAGGCAAGTTAATCCAATCAACACATATAACAGATGTTTAAAAATCACAATCACATGCATCCAATGACATCCACCGTACAAGTGTTCAACACGGTAAGCAGGGAAATGCACCGCTGATTTGGCCGGATCACATTAGTCCTTCTGAGGATGTAAACAACTTGTTGGATAAAAAAAAAAAAAAATGGTTCTAAAGGACTCCGACGCAGCCCTGAGTGACGACTACACAATGATGGCTTCGCTCTAAATTACTAACACTGTGCCCATTGTCTGATTAACACCATGATTATTTAAAAATATCCCATTCAATGAGTATTACTCCCAAAACAGTCAGAATATCAACATGGATCAAGGTTAGAAAAGTCAGATTACCCTACAAAAAAAAAAAAAAAAAAAAGGAATGATTAACTAAAGGCATAAAAAGCCCCACTGGAAAGTAAAGATCTTTCATTTTCTCCTCACACCAACATTCCTTAGTTGCAAGAGTTAATAAAAAACAAACAAAAACACTATTATTATAATGCCTGTCTTGTTAAAAACCTTTTAATCTGGGGTTAAAAACAAATGAAACCTACTGTTACTAATATCAGTGATTCCAGTTCAGTGACTAAGAAGAATCACGACGACCCTGTGGTGTCCTAAGGTTTTTAGGCGGTATCTGCCGCTGAAGCTTAATCACGTTGCAGGAAGTGAGCGTGATTCGTGTGATCTTAATGGAAGACGATCGGTCTTGTGAACTTGTTCTGTTACAGCTGGCCGTTATAAAGCAAAGAAGTGGTCCCTTGTATATGCAAGTATTCAGACTTAACATATTTCAATTATATCTAAATACTCAGTTTGTGCTATCAGAGGACATGAGAAACTGCCTGATTTTTTTTGTAAAGCAAGCTGTCAGAGATATAACTGGCTATGTGGCATACACCAGAGGTGGGATTCATGCGATTGGCTGCGGTTTTATGCACTGTTTGATCAAAAAAATTCTTGATTTATTCCTGATTTGTTCCTTGATTGTGTGAACGTTTGATTATCTCATGAATTCATCAAATAGGATGAATCCCCTACTGACATATAGATGCGGTCACCCTTGGTAAAGAAGAGTAAAAAGTTTTAAAATAAGTACACATTTCATTGCAGTAGCATAATATTCCACAGAAAAACGAGCAGTTAGTATAAATGTGTTTTAATTTCTGCACATTTATTCAGTTGGAGGAAAATGTATAAGAAAAAACATTTGGTTTTCACAAACCACTGGTGCACGAGTGATCAACGGCACTTTATTCAGAGCTCATCTGCCAATAGGAGAGCACTTCTTCTATATTTCTTAAGCTCGGAGCACCCAAAGGGTTTCCTGTAGGATTCGGGTCTGGAGACCGGGATGGCCATGGAATAAGGTTGAATTCATGTCTGCTGAACCATTTTCTGTGCTGATTTGGACACGTTTTGGATCATCATTCTGTTGCTAGGACCCATTAGCGGTGTCTTAGTAGACATTTACCTAAAATATCCCTGTATTTAAAAGAGTTTATGATGCTATGAACTCTTAACAAGGTTTCTAGAGCCTTTGGAAGAGAAAAAGGCCCACAGCATCACAGATCCCCCAACATACTTAAAAACGGCCAAAAGGCACTTATCCACACATTCATCCATCCCAGTTTTTTTCTCCAAAATCTCGTCTCAAGTAGGTCCAGTTAAAGTCCCAGAAGAGTTTAGGGCACTCAAAATTGACATTTGTGATTGTAGGAGTGATTGTTTTGTTTTTCTGGCATGACAGCCAGACATCAAGTTAATATGTTGATAGTGGGTGTACACCATATGCCTCCTTGCAACGGTGCACTAGGCAGGCATGGTTTACAGTCCATTTCTAACGGTGAATCAATCGGGCCAAACCCCAGATGGCCCGTGCAGATCTACGGGCTACATCAGTGGGCGGAGTATTTTGAGCGTCACATTAAAAAGCCTGATAAGCTAAATCCCTGGCTGTGTGTGAGATCCCCAGTGCTATGCTATGCTTTTCACTAGTGCAAGTTTACATCGACAGAGGCTGATGACGCTTTAAACTCAGATAGCTTGTATCTGACCATCCCTCCTATCCGAGTAATTTGCATATTTTCATTAGCATTAATGACAGGACCCAGTAACTGACGGTTATAGAGAACCGGTGGCCCCTAGATGCCACTCAGTTAAATATTGAAATTAGTTTTAGCTCAATACCTTCCGGCTTAGTTTCTGGTGTCGTTTGAACTCCAGGTAAGTATGCATGAAAAGGAGTCTTTAGTCATATTATTTTAACGGATCATTACAAGTACCAGTAATTGTGCCACCATGGGTTTTGTGAAAATCAAATATTTCATAGCATGAAAAAAAACATACTCAAATGAAAGGTTGGATTTTCTAAAAGTTTTCAGTTTGATTCTATGCCACTACAACGCAAGATGAATTCGTTTTAAGGCATTTTTAGACTTCATGACCAAGGGTGCAAACAAATATGTCCTCGTCTGTAAACAGGAGAAAAAAAAAAGCAATTTGAAGTTCAAGCTGAATGCTGAATATTTGACAGAGGTGTGTTGTTTTCAGTTCAATTTAAACCATACAAGTTTCTAAGTGATGCAGTTTTCCTCTTGTTCAGCTGGCTGCGGTGTTTGTTTTGCTCTGAAGATGTCTGGGTGACGCGCTCGAAAACACGAATGGCAAAAATAACCGTCGAGCTCTTCTCTCCTCTCTGCTGCTGGCACAAAGACTTGAAGCAAAGCCCAGATGATGACATCCAGTTTAATCATCCTGAATAACAGGGAAACCAAAATTAGATCAGGCAAAAAAAAAAAAAACTGTAATAAAAGGCTCTGCTATTGTTTTTCTTTTAATGGTAATGACGTAAAGCTTTCTCTGATTTCCTAAAGATGTTAAACCACAACATGAAGTCAAAAACTCTATTATCTGGTAAATATAATGGAACTATACTTAAACACAAACTACAGAGATACGGATTATAACAATTAATACAATAAAATTACAAGAACACCCGAATGCAGTGTCTCAAAACTATTTACGACCCTTGAATTTCTACATTTTATCACATTTCAAAATGTTCCATGTTTTATGTTGAGATTATATGTATTAAACCAAAAGCAAAGTAGTATCAGCAGCAATTAATTACACATACAATTTTTAAAAGCACAATAAAACAACTTTAAACGTCTCATGGAGCACTCTTCAATTGAACACCTGGAAATGGAGAAAGACATGGCTGTCAACCTAAACTGACAGGGAGTACAAGAGGAGCATTAATTAGGCCCAGGGTAACTCTGGAGGAGCTGCAGACATTCACAGCTCAGGTAGGGATGCTGCTGCCAGGGCAACTGTTAATATCTGGCCTTTATGGGGAGTGACAAGAAGAAAGCAACTGTTACCTTATGTCATGTGTGCAACATGGGGGTAGAAAGTGCTCTGCCATGACGAGACCAAAATGTAGCTATTTGGCTAATTTAGGGACGGGGAAGCTAAATACAAGACAAACCTGGAAGATTTGTGACCGCAAAACACCAGCCTGAGCTACAATGGCTGCCTATTTATGTGCTACAATGCTCTACAAAATTAGAAAAATAATGTTCTGAGACTTTTCATCTAGCCTTAGATTCAACAACGTTTGTTTTCAGCCTGTAGACATGCGAGGCAGGTGGAGACTGGCTGTTTTTATTGCAACAAAGTAATAACCCATCACCGCTGTGCACTACTTTGCGTTGGTCTGTTACACAGATCGTTTTTATTTTTTTTATTCTACAGAAGCTCCCGAAATTCACTCACCCACTCCTCGTCATCCACGCCCTCAAAGGACTCCTGTGGCAGCGGGTCGTCCATGTTGCCCAGCTTGGCCACCATGGCACTCAGGAGCTGGATCCACACAAACACAGCGTTAAGATCTCATGAAGACGCTGTCAGGCTGTTTTTCCAGATACAACTGCAGCTCCTCATAAGTGATCTGAGACTAACTACGCAGATAAAAAAACACGCAGGAGTTTCACCTCCTCTTTTTTCTGTTCATCCGTTTTTTCCTCCAAGTACACAGACGAGGGCAGGTATTTCCTCACCGGAGCCTCTTTGGGGGCCTCGCTCACTGGAACAAAAAAAATAAATAAATACAAACACAGCCCTGCATGAAGCAACCAGACGTACCAGGACATGTCCGGAGCCGACATGCCGGCGTAGAGAAAGCATCCTGATGAACATTTAAGAGCTGTGTTGTGTCTGCGTCTGCACCTGGCGTCATGTCTTTGGGCTTCAGGCTGATCTTTTTATGCTGGCCGTTGGAGCCGGAGAGCCAGGCGGAGGCGGAGAGTGCAGGCTCCCACCACACCGCTGTGTCTGGGTACACATCATCCTGGAAGAACTCTTTCTGGAGAAGAGAAAACACATGCTGCTCATTAGAGGCAAGCATACAAGAAAAAGGTAGGCAGTGTTTCTATAGGTGTCCACAAGGGGGCGCAGGAGGCTGACTTTGACTCTGGGCACTCTGAAGGCCACGGGCTCTATGGTCGTCTTGGTGAGCATCAGTCCCACAGCTATCTCCACGTCTCGCACGTTGCACTCGGTTTTAGGCAAAAAGGCCAGTCCCTGCACACAGAGAACAGACTTAGACCCGTGCATTCATTAGCGTTTCATAAAAAGAAGTCCGCTTTGTACCTTATGAGGCTCAGGAGAGTTAAAACTGCTGCATTCAATGAAGTATGGATCTTCTGGGATGACCTCATAAATGTAGACCCTGGTGTCACCCTGAGGAACAGCAAAAAAAAAAAAAACACAATTTAATGCAAATTTAGCTGTGAGGTCCTCTGCAGCCATTTGCACCAATTTATTTCTCATCTTACTTTTCCAGTGAGGATTACAACGCTGGTGTCGGGGTCGTAAAAAGGGATAAGCGTGGAGGGAGATACGTTTAAAGATGCACTGGCTATAGGCCCGGAGGACAGGGAGTCAGTGGAGAACAGGTAAAGTCCTCTCTCACTGCGACTAGAAACGGCAAGAAGACGGAGGACAAGATGGAGGGTTACTTTTCCTGGTAAATGCTGCCCTGATACAAGAGGATTGCGACTGAAATTGACTTTGACTTGGTGAAACAGCCATGGTGCACAGAATAATGAAAATCAAAGGTTTAGCCTCCAGTACTTGTCAAATCCCGACACCAGCAGGTGCTTTCCGTCACACACCCAGACCAGACGAGCTCCTCTGTGGCCCTCTGGACCCGGTCCCTCCTGGAAAAAAAAAACAAAAGAAGACAGCATATCTATGCAAGTGCTAAAACAGCATTACAATGCAACGACTATGGTCTCACAGTTGGAAAATGATATTTAACTTATTAGACTTAGACTGATTCTAAGTATAAATATGAGAGAACTCAGCAGTGAAGAACAGAACCCTGCAAACATATTCAGACCCCTTGCAGTTTGTAGTATTATCTCTGTGCAACATTTGGTAGACAAACACAAAGTAGTGCATAATCCCCCAGGGGAAGGAAGATGCAACATGGTTTTCTAATTTTGCATGAATAAAAAACACTAATAAAGGTGTAGCCTGCAATGGCATTCAACCCAACCAACTGAATATTAGAATTAAAATTCACTGCAATTACAGCAGCAAACCTGTTGGTGTTTCTGTCTCTACCAGCTCCTCCAGAGTTAACACGGTCCTATTGGCTGCTTATCTGAATAAGGCTCTCTTTGTCTGCCTTGCCAATTTATATATTCGAAAACATTTTGGAAGGGTTTCACTTGTGCTATGCTCTCTCCATTCTCAGAAGATATATCGAACGTTTCTGTGGGCCGATCAAAGTTTGAATATTGTTTTGTAACCTAAGCCTCCAAAATGTTATTCCTGACATGATCTCCGGGTTCCCTGGTCTTCATGATTCTTTTTGTTCATTAATGTTCTCTAACAAACCTCCTAGGCCTCCACAGAACAGCTATAATCATACTAGGAGGAAATTACACACAGATGGACTAAATTTACTATTTAGGTGGCTACTGAAGGCAATTGATAAAGCACATGATTTTATTTAGGGCTATCAGGGTTAAGAGAAAAGCATGCCACACTTTTCAGATTGATATTTGTAAAAATAAATTTGGAAAAAATCATCTGTGGTTTTTCTGTCACTTCACAACTATAGACAACTTTGCTTTGGTCTATTTAACTCCATGGTTCATCACCACAAATAATAATAATAATGTTTGCTGCCATGTCAGGAAGCACTTATTGTCATGCATACCTGCACAGGTGCAGTAGATTTGCGAGGGTCGTAGATGCGAACTTTTCCATCCTTGCAAACTGTGGCCAGCAGCTTGCCGTCGGGGCTCCACGCCATACCGAAAACCTGTATGGGAACATCAGGAAGAACCAAAAACAAGAGGAAACCGTGGATAAGTTTCACTGTGCTTTACGGAAATGATTTCCTTGTTACAGAAAATACGTCACCCACCTGGTCCTGATGTCCAGTGAGAACCTTGACCTGCTCGCCACTCTCCAGGTTCCACAGTCTCACCGTCAGATCGTAGGAGGAGGACACCATAATCCCACTGGCCAGAGGGTGAAACTTGATGGAGTAGATCTTCTCTGTGTGGCCTGGAGGATGTCACAGCAGCCGTCAAAAACCTTTATTTCCCTCTGAAATAGTTGCTGTCAAACTGAAGAGTAGCACAAGGGAAAGTGCAAGTTCTTTTTTTCTCTTGCAAGGATTTCAGGAAACCTCTTGCAACTTTTCCAGCTGGATTGAAAATCCTTATTGAAAACATGCTACGCCTTGCCCTGATATTTATTGTCGCAGGACTGAAACAAAAGTTCATAAATCTGCCTCCATCCATCGGCGTATCGTGGAGTGTCGTCCAAATATGTTCAGCAGCTTGAGACACAGCTGAGGAATCTTAGTAACTCCCTTTCTGAAGGCTCTGTTTATCATTTTTTAAACTTCATCTCAAGCCGGGATCACGAGATTGATCTGGTTTCTCTATGGAATATGAACCTACCTTGCAAAATAAGCTTAGGCTCAGTCAGGGTGTCTTTCAGCCCGCCCTCAGGTACCTGCCACAGCCTGATTTTAGCATCGTCTCCAGCTTGAAAGAGAGATTTAAATATACACTACTGAGGAAGCATGAAGAATATCACCAAAAGTACAATTTACTTTTTGAGGAAGTGGTTTTTATCTGCAATTTTTTTTAAAAGGTGGCGTTTGTCATGTGAGATGAATTTACTCACCGACTGCCAGTCTGTGGGTGTCAAAGGGGTCCCAACAAAGGTCGGCCACGTTTACAGAGTTCTGTATGGTGGGCAGAGCCGTGTCTGGTTGCCTCCCTGGCCCAGAACGCTGAGGAGGGGAATAAAGTCAAACAGCAGCAGCTTAGAACAGAACAGGAAGAGACTCAGCTGCGGTTTTACTACAACAAGCTATCAAGCAGTCTGTAAAACTGGCGAGGTTCTAATCTGCATCTTTAGACATCGTTTGGTATCCTGCAAAGATGTGGATTGGGCCTGAAGTGGTTTACTATTTTTATTAATGATTTATGGAATGTCTCAAAGGGATTCAATCTTATACTGTTTGCAGAGGAAATTCCGATCTTTATTTTTGGGGATGTATTAACAAAAATAAATAAAAAATTAAGAATATGCCATGAGGAAATGTGTCACTTTATTTGAAGAAACCTAAATTAATAGAATTTGGCAGTCATAAAACCAAAATTTAAATAGAGCAGGAAATAGATGAGATTAGGAATTTAAAACTAAACTCTCAGGGATCATAGTAGAGAGCAACTTCAACTAGAAGTCTCATATTCATTATGTACAATTAGTTTTGAATAAGGCCAAAAGGTGTCTGCACTAGGATTAATTTCATAATTTAGGCCTACTGTATACAGTTCTTTAATAGGGCATTCCTCAAATGACGTCAAATTACAAAATTTAGAAGCATGCACTGTTGCGGTCATCTTGTGGTCGTACAAGCAGAGTGGAAACGCTTGAATAGTTTACTCGTTCAAATAGGGAACAGATCTTTCCTTAATATCGCCTCAACTGACAATAACAAGGCAACACCAAAACTTCTAACTGCTGGAGTGACTAGTGATCTGATGAATCATTTGAGGGGAGTTTTTTTTTCATTGATTTTCCAAAGCCCCAGAGGATTGCAGAGAAATGTAACCGAGAGGACTTTAGTGTGGAATCTGACCAAAGACACCTAAATGTGGTCTCTACGTGTCCTTGGTCGTAAGGAGCCAACACTGGAACGTCCAGACCTGAAACCAGCGACTGCAGCATCTGGGCAGGTAGGCGACGTTTATTTGGCTTTTTCTCAGCGGCTTTAAAACACCATCCAATCCATGGGGTGTTTATGTGAGCTTCAGTGTTGCATTATAAGCGACTTTCGACTTGTTTTTCTCTAAAGACACTTGTAACTTTCGTGAGTCGCCGGTTTCTTGGGGTTATTTTTGAACGTGAAGTAAATTTTTTCACTTCACATTTTTTCAGACAGAACGCCCTTTTCTGGTTATCACGCGTGCAGAAGGAGAGCGGGGCTCAACCCCCCCCCCCCCCCCCCCCCCCCCCCCCACAACAACTACTTTATGAGCAGTAAAAGGTGTTTATAAATACCAGCTAAATACGTGCATTTATGATTAGAAGCGGCATGTGGGGGTTTTCTTGGTGGTCTTCTGCTTCTTTTAATGGATTAAATCAAAGTTTCTCTCATAGTGATCTTGCTTGTGTGTGTCTGCGGAGGTGTGTGTGTGTGTTTTTGTGTGTGTGTGTGTGTGTGTGTGTGTGTGTGTGTGTGTAGATGAGCTCTATAATAAATTAAAAGGTGATATAACGGTAACATATTTTTTCCTTAGCATTAGCTGTAATCCAACGCAGATTCAGCTGGTTTTATCCGTTGTGAGAGAAGAGAGGACAGCTTCTCCTACCTTGCTACTAATACTGCTTTCTTTGTGCTCCCTTTGAGGCCTCTACATGTCAACCAACGTTTCAGCTGTTCTACGGCGGGTTTCTCCATTGAAGCAGATTGAATTGAAGCCCCTGGGATGTCTTCATCTACCAAAATGATTATTATGGAGGTTGTTGCCATTGTAATTTGCACTCTTCCTGTCCAACCAACCAGGAAACTGGGCTATTTCCGGGCAAATGTGACGACATTTGAGAAATGCCCCATTTTAACCAAATGTAGCGAAATACAATGAGTTGTTTTCAATTCAATTTGAAAATACTTTATTAATCCCAAAGGTGCATTAAATACATTTTCCTCTACATGACCACTTTTTATTGTCAAACAGGGACCAGTAATTTACCTGGCAGGTTATAGGGATCATGTTGACCAGTTAAAACAGTTGAAATTGTACGATTCTGCACAGATATGTGTTTGCAGGGAATATACTGTTTTTCTTTTTTCCTTTTCCTTTCCTTAAAAATACCAAATAACAAAAGTTTAGTTTTTTTATATGAACCTCGAATACAGCAATTTGGCCTCCTGAGATGGCGAGCGGCACGGCCACGCGTTGACGGTTCACACAGAAGCCGTCACACTCGCCTGGTGTCGTCAGGTTGAGGTTGCGGATGTTGGTGATGTGCTTGTCCCGGTGCATCACCGCGCCCTGGATGTGTCGGAATTTGGATGTTGGTCCTGGACAAAAAAATAAAACCTTATTAAAAAAACAAACAAACATCTAAAACAGAAAATTACTCTAAAAATACAGATACTACAACTCTGGTGAGTGCGTGTTTGTTTCTACCCATCAGGCTTTGGATTGCCTTTACGTTCTGGCTGGGACTGGGAAGGAAGCCTGAGGAGAGACCAGAGGTGGAGGAGGGAGAGCGTGACGGGGCAGCACTGCTGCTGGGGGTGCTTAGAGGACTACTGGAGGTGGAGCAGCCACGAGGTTGATCCTGTGAAAGTAGAACGGAGGTATTGTTTTAAATTCCAATAATTAAACACAAAGCTCTCTCCGCTTTACATAAAAACTAAATCTTACATCTTTGTTTCCTCCACTGGGCTGCTCCTTCTTAACAGGTGTCTGTTTTGCTGCTGGTTTGGGTCGCTTGTCTGGGTGGAGGCTAACTTTTTCCACCTTAGAACAAATTATTATTATTATTATTATTATTATTATTATATTATTATTAAATGAGGTGCGTGTTTAGGCCATCTGTGCAGCCTTCAAACTTCAGCATTTTGTTGTGAGCGAGGTTCTGTTACCTGCTTGTTCCCTCCTTGCCACCACTCCTCTGCAGACATGGCTGGAGTCGTGCCTACCGTATCTGGGTAGAGATCATCATGGAACTCGTGGCCTGAACTCTGCAGAGAGATGCATCGCGTTCAAAATTGCGAGCAATAAAGCACCCAGGGAAATAAAACCATAATAAAAGCACAGGTTACGAATTTGCCGTTCGCCTGCAATACCTTGCGAGGGACTTGGTAGCTGATTGGCACGATGCAGCTGTCAGTCAGCTGAAGAACACGCGCCACTTCGCAAGAAATCACATCCAGTGCCAGTTTTGGTACCATGGCAATGCCTCGCGTGGAAGCATCGGTCAGACAGTGACTCACTGGGAGAAAGTGAAAAAAAGAGAAACAACCAACATTATAGGAGGGAATAAAAATCCCTCAGCGTGCACAGAAACAACCAAATTTCACCTTGAGTTAGGAAAGGCTCAGAGGTGGAGACTTCAAAGCAATCGACCGCAGTTTCTCCCTAACAGGGGACAGAACAATGCGTTAATACATCTGAGTTTGTTCAACACAATCTTTTACAAAGAGCAAAACCAATTGTATTAATCTACAGCTTACAAGGCCAGCGAGCATGAGGAGACCGGTGTCATTGTCAAACAGCGGGACCAGCATCCTGTAGATGGAAACAAAGAGGGATGATTAAGAGACAACCGAAGCATGTGGTTAACCTTGGGGTTTAAATCAAAGCATGTCAAGCAAGTTTATAAGTGTTGCCACTAGATGGCGCAGTTGGCTCAATAAGGCAAACAACTCAGCAACGCCATCCTCTTCTGCAGACTTTGAATTATTCACTCAAAGCTATCCTAAGATACATATTTTACACTTGTAACAATACTGTGGAAACTATGAAAATGGCAAATAAGCTGTTAATTGCTATTTCATTTGGCTTAATATGCAATGGCAAGTTAGCAACAACATCTTCCCCAAAGTAAATTTCGAAAAGACCTTCAGAATGCTTGAGAATGTATGTATGTATGTATGTACTGTATGTATGTACTGTATGTATGTATGTATGTATGTATATAAATAAAACGAGGAAGGATTTTTCCATATACATTTTCAGTATGAGCCACATTTATTGGCAACACTGATAAAGATGTGTAAAAAGTCCTAAACGTTTAGTGTTTTGTTGCAGTTGCATAATCTTAAATTGAAATCCAACCTTTAATTTGATGATACTTATTCAGTAGAAAAACTAAGTTCCAATATTACTAAATAATTGATTTAACACAATCACCTGAGATACAACAATCCCTTTAAAATACATGTAACTGATGCCTTTTCCCCATTTAGACTTTTTAACTTGGTCAAAGCTTCTAGAAATTTTTGCTTGGTAAACAATGTGTTACAGCTTCATTGGGGTTATAAACACAACAAGACAAAGAAACCAGTTTTCTTCAAAATGGGAATGATGGGAAAACACAGCATTAAAGAAAGGCAGGTGTGTGTTGATCTTAACAAGTCAACAAAACAGCTACATTACTAAAGTGGCCAATAAAAGCAAAACAAAAGTTTAAAATAGCTTGAACTGTAAGCAGCTTGGATGTCACCAAATTTCCATGACAACTGTTGACATGCCAACCAGTTGTTTGGGAGGAATGCCAGAATTGAAGATTTTTTTCCCCCTGGTCCTACAATCGCAAATGTGAATGTCTGGAGTTTTCCATCAGCTGCTGGGACTTCAGATGACAGATTATGCTAAAATTGGCTTTTTTAACAACAAGCACACCTAATTGGCTTAATATTAAACACAGTTTATTTATGTAGAAGACCCCTTTAAGTCTACTGTTACGTAACCTGTGGGCCTTTCTCTTTTCCAAAAGCCCTGGGATTGCTGTTAAGAGTGCGTGGCATCCTGAACTTCTTGAAACACTAGGACACTAATAATCTCAAAACATCCGGGGAAAAAAAAAACACACTGAAATGGACCATTACAAACAAAATCAACATTGTGTGGTGAGTTGAAGAGAAGCGCGCCTAATACACGAACCAGGTCTCTTGATGATCCAGACAGATTTTGGCAAGAGGAAAGGTCAAAGATCCCTTTGTATGTTTTTGTTTATGCCCCAAGATTGTGAAATATTACAGAAGACTACCAGCTGTCCTATGAGCCACAGAGCGTTTTACAATTTAGAACAGTTACTTGTTTTTGTCAATACCTGTGCCACAAGTAATTTTGCAAGTATTTATTTAATACCCACTAAATATATAAAAAACAAGATCTTAATCTAATAAGGGATGCTTTTTTTAGAGGCCTTTTGCATAACTTTTTCAGGGTTTCCAGTAGTTTTGGTTGACCCTGTAAATTGTTAAATATACATAGATTTAAATTTTCAAAAAGCCTAAGATTCAAAAAGCAACAAACAAAGGAAAAAAATTAAACTAAGGACAAACAAAGCAAACTGGTAAAGGGCATAGAAAAATCAAACAAGGGAACTACAGGGAGATAATTTACAGCAAAACAAATATTTTGCTGTTAGTATACTTCAAACTTTATCCAGACAGGCCTAAACAAGCCCATAGTCACCTGCTTCCGCTCATGATTTTAGACTAAGAGGATTGAGGGCTGCAGACCTTAATCAGGAAAGTACAACTGGGTACCAAAACCAAACAGGAAATACTGCCACAAACAGCCAAGGTAATGTGGGCAAATCTCACATATTCTCTACCCTTATTCTATTCTGAGAGCCACAATCAGGCCGCGTTATGATTTCCTGGGCAGGTCGCAGTCGGGATACGGACAGAGAGCGCAGGTTGACTGAAGTGGAGAGACGCACTTCCAGAGATCGGTTTATGATGACAACCTTGTGCAATGCTTCTATTCCAGGGCCACTTGATGCTGACAGACCGGTGATGTAATACTCCAAGTATGACAGTATAATGACAGGGTTAGTTAGAGTATGTAAGGCGACAACAAATGGTGACACGCAAGGGATTTTTTTATAAACGAGTAGCAAAACAAAAGAGCAAGTGACAGCATGTGATGGATTTCTGTATGCTCAACTGACAAAGAGCTCAAAAGTACCAGGTTAGTGTCTGCATACAGCTGATGGCAAGAACTATTCTGATTTATTTATTCAGAATTATTCTATTTCCTTTCCGCTCTTATTCGGAAATGTGGTTTGATGGTCAGGACGGCATAACCTGTGGGTTGCAATTACGCAGTGTAATTCACCCCAAAGTAAACTTTTTTTGGCAGATAACAGACTGCATGTATTAATTATTTTTTATTTTTGTAACCAGGTTGTAGTGTTTTGCAGATTTCTGCCCAGGTCCCCCTTGAAAATGAGATCTCAACGGGGTTTACCTGGTTAAATAAAGGAAACAAAAAAAAAAAGATAAATTGAATAAACTGGGGTTAATGTAACTTGGCATTTCTTTTTACATTGTTATGTAAACATGTTTAGTTCTGCAATTTTTATCTTAAAAATTGTCTTAGTGCTGCCCTCTCTGGGTTGAGTGGTGCGCACCAGATATCGCCCTGGTCACTCCATGTTTCAACATGTCCCTTTCCTTCGTTCTGACCGCTGCAGTAACGAGCATTCCTTTAAGAACAGTTTCTGCGTGGAAATGAGAGGTGCAGACATAATGTGCGCAGCACTTGTGTTTCCGTGCGGCTTTTCTTCCGAAGTAGCACTATTCTCCTTGACTCTAGGGGGCAGCGTTGTACTCCTACGCCAAATGTACTATACCCCACTACTAGAAGTAGAAAACACAGTAGTTTGCAGGATTTTAAAACCTCTTATTTTCTTGCAAGAGCGACAGTGATTTATGTCCAGAAATTGTTCGTTTGTTGATCATGGTGGTCTTTATGGGCCGAATCATAAAGACGTCTATATTTACGAACATCCGCCAGAAGGAGCTCTTGCTCGTCCACCATGTTTTCCCACATGGGACTGACTAGCTCAATCCGAATAACCTTATAGAGTTAGGAGTTTTCCTATGTGTGCGAAGTGGAAACTTTTTGCGTGGTAGCCAAAATGACGTGATAGGGCAGCGTGGACCTCGCCGGGCTTAAAACTCCCACCGCTCAGCCATGTCTCTTGGAACCGCCCACTTTGGTGACATCTTTCAAAATGCATCTGGGGTCGGGGTTATGCTTTTACATCAGGGCGAGTTACACTTGAAGAATTCGTTCGTAGTTCAGTTCAATTTATTATGTCAAAAAATCCAAAAGACACAGGTGGATGCATCAACAATCATCTGGATCACTGAGTACCAGACAGACCATAGTTTGATAGATGAAAAGGTCATCTTTCAGCAGCACAGGAGCACCACAGGGGACTGTACTCTCACCTTTCCGTTTCATTTTATACACCTCAGACTTCCGATACAAGAGACTCCTGTCATCTGCAGAAACACTCAGAACTCTGCAGTTATAAATCAGTGAAGGAAAATAAGCTGATTCCAGTGAGCTGATGGACCGCTTTGTGAAAGCAATCGTCTTATCTTAAGTGTCAACAAAGGAAAGGATTGGAGATTTCAGGAGAAACAGCAACAGGTCAAACACAATTTCTGTCATGTTAAGATTAGTTGAGGTAAAGGAGGAGTATAAATAGACCGATGTTCACTTAGACAGTTTGTATCAACGGACATAGGAAACTGTACTGCTTTAGGAAGCTTAGGTTCTTCAGTGGTTGCAGCAAGATCTGCTTGCATCTGTTGGGGGCGCAGCATCAGAGCCAGTGACTTAAAAATAGCTTCACAAATTTTAACTACCTAGGTGAAAAAAGGACGTTCTTATGTTTATGCTTTTTATGTTTATGATGAGTTAGATAATACGTTTTTCTTTTATTCAGAACAGTGCACGTTAATGAACAATCACAAACTTCTGTACAGACTGTAAATGAGCCAGATTATTGAGCATAGTTGCTCATTTTCATCAGTAGTCCCGAACCAGGAAGACCCCACGACACATAACATAATGACAATATACAATATCAGGCAAATAATCACATTAACAAACATTCAGACAAATTACATTTCAACAGTAAAAATCAGCAAAAGTGCAAACTGAGACTGAGAACTTTTAAGAAAGTGGTAAAGTGGTAAAGGTAGGACATTCTCTAATATTAGTCGGGACATTGTTCCAAAAGTGACTCCCTCAGTCTGCCAGAACTGTTGGTCCAAAGGCTGTTTTTCTGTGTGGGATCTCAAGGGCTCCTATGGAGGAGGCTCTGGTACTGCTGACAGTTTTTTAAGAAGGCATGTAAATGTTTGGTTGTATGTGCATGAACGCATTCATGCACATACAACCACACATTGTGACCGTACTGATATCTGCAGTCTACACCAGGAAATATGCAAATAACATTGAGCCTACAGTCTAAAAGTGGAATGGCCTCATTATTACCCACTTATTCACTTGTTTCTCTATTAACTTGATGTGTTAAATTTCCCTCTTTTTTTTTTAGATCTATTTGCAAAAATATTAAATATTATTGTCTATATGTCTATTATGTTTTTTGGGCTGTTGCTGCAGGTGTAACAGGTGGCTTCTTAGTACACACAATATAAGGCAGTAATATATTTCTGTGTAGTTTTTATTATTTGCTTGTTAATAATGTTTTTTTGTTTTTATAGATATTAGACCACAGTTCAAGCTGTTATGATTCTCATTTCCTTATATTCCTCCTCTACCCGACCAGCCTGTAGCTGGTTTAAGAACAATTAAAATACCTGAGCTTCCCTCTGTGACAAAGCAGTGAAGACAGCGAGGGGCGGCCATGCCTCTAAAGGTCGAGTCTCTGTTCCCATGTCCGAGTCCATCTGCAGGGAGTCCCTAAAACACCTCCATTTCCCATACTGCTCTCCTTTTCGCTCTGTCCGCCGCACAACAAAACCACCTTGCCCCCCAAGCTCCATCTGTGCCCATAGTCCCAATTAACTCTCCAAATTGCCTTTGCTCTCTATCGAGGTCTTATCTCCGCTTTTCTCACAGTAAAACCGTACAAGTCAAATAGCCACATAATAGGAGCAGAGCTTTATCGCTGATTGTGGTCAACGTTTGCAGCCGTTTTCATGCTCCACCTCCCCAACAGCCCATTTTCCCACACAGCGAAACACACGGACACATGCAGGGGCACATTTAGGCACTCGCAAGTAAAACCACGCACGCGTGTAAGTGCTAATAATGCTGGGTTAATGACTTCATGTTCCAGTGTCACAGTTAATGAATTAAGGGTGTGTTATGGAAATCTTCACCTGGACTCGTTTTGAATGAAAAAAAAGGGGCTATTATGGTCCTTATTCAGAGGAGTCGGACACATTAATCCAGAAATAACAACTCTGCTGTTTTTGGTGCACCGCTGAAATAAGTTTAGGACCATTCTCATGATAATACACATAAATCATTAAAAATGTATATTAAACACATAAAATCTCTTTAATTCCACCATCTCTCAGGCCTGTCTGCACCTATTAATGTCTCGACTCATAACAAACTCCTCCAACTATCTGCAAAGAGCCATCAGAGGATCCAAAAACCCCGCCCGCCTCCTTTCTCGGCTGCCATCACCTCACGCTGCCCATCTCGCGCAGATGCTGAATGAAAATCATAAAATGACCTTCTCCCTCTGACAGCAGCCTTCAGCACCAGCAGATATGATGGGTATATTACTCCTGCCCACATCTCATCTGTGTTTATGTGTGTGTGAGTGTGAGTGTGTGTGTCAACCGGGGTAAAATAAGATCATGAGAACGTGTTGTCATTTAATAATGTGTGAGATAGTGGTCAACTCATAAAGAGGCCAGACAAGTGGCGGAGACATGCACGACAGACAAAAATAAATCTGCTGTGCACGAGGAGAGACGTATATGTATATTATATGTATATTTACAGCTGAAAGAAACCCTGGGAGGAGAATGAGTTCAACTTAACAAATAGACAGGTCATTTAAATTATCTACAGAGGGTTATAAAGCAGGTAACCTTGTATAAGCCTGCTTTTTTAACTTTTTTATTAAGAAAAAAAAACCTTTGAAAGTGATCAAACGCAATAGAGGACCAAAAAGTCAAAACTCTTGCTTGTGTGCACCAAAAAAAAAAACGGATTTGTTGTTAATTGGCCATAATTATGTGAACAATCAAGGAATCTGACTTTGTTTACAGCAAAGTTACACCTGAAGAAGAAAGTTTTACTACAGTATCTCTGAGCAGCTTGCTTGCATCCCCATAGCATGGTGCTGCCACCACCATGTTTCTCTGTAGGGATGTTTGTTTCAGGCTGATGGGCAGTGATGTTTTTCCACCACAGAGTTTATTAAAACTGACCAGAGCCTCTTCTTCTACATTACGTTGCAGTGTTCATCTGTCTCAGCGATGCTGTTTGTTCAATAATGTTCTCCAGCAAAGCCCTGGGACAATGCATAGTTTTCTTATAATTATGCATCAGTTTGTGTTGATTTATCACTTACAACTCCAACAAAAAGGTTGAGCTTTATGGTTCTAAAGTGACAAAGTGGGGGAAGATTACAACCGTATTAATGTTTTAAAAGGTAACCGACAGAAATCAGGCATTCAACTTGTACTTAAAACCTTGAAAAGCATGTTTTTACACCGGATTCTGTAAATTAACCTCACTGTAAAAATACTCCATGCTCCTTTATGAAAACACGCAAAAACAAAGATAATTCACAGCCGAATGAGCGCATACATAGGCAAGCCTTTTCCCCTGATACTATCACACCCATCCAGCGGTGTAATGTGTTCAGGCACAGACGGAGCTAATTGAAGCAGCCTGGACAGGTATAAGGTTATGGGTCTGAGCTATGAGCAGATGAGTATCAGTCAAAGGGACCTTTCTCTGTCGTATCAGATCATGACCTTCAGCGTGGCCTGCCTTAATATTAAAAACATGCACTAGACATGGCAATAAGCTCCAGATGACAGGTAGTGAGCCTGAAAATGGGAAGAATGAGCCGGTGGGAGCCATTAAGGAATGTAAACCCCACCGTTTTATTTTCATTAGCCCAATATCTTGAATATTGTTTTGCACATTTATCGGCCTTAAAGTAATCTTGCTAACAGGATGCATCTCCAGGATTTCCAGGAGATAAAATGAGACCAAATATAGGAGTGTTTACACCAAAGAATTTCTCTGGCGATGTTAGGTTACATAAGCAGGGAGTAACTAATACCAAGACCTAGATGTTAAAAACAATCTTAAATCACTGTGAAATATCTTTTTTTTTAATCACAACTCAAGACATTCATCACTAACTTCAAAGTGTGACCATATAAGTATTTAGACTTGAGCTATGTTCGTGATCAGTATCCGATTATGAAACACAAAGCAGACAAGGATAATAAAGTGGCTGAAATGCTGCAGAAAGCTGGGCTGTAACAAAGAGGGGAACCTTTCATTTGAGCCCAGCCTCTTAAGCCATGTCTCTAAGAAGCATCTGATGAGGATGATTCATACAACCTACAGATCCACGCTTGGTATAATCACCTTTTCCTCTTTCCCCAGGACAAAAGGCACACTTTCTGTTTTATTGTATAGGAGTTCAGACACAGCTAATGGTCTTATTCACACTTACGCTGCAGACCAAAGACTTAACGTCTGGTCAACAATGGGAGGACTGGAGCAAAAATAATCCACTGATATTAAATCTAATTTCCCAACACCACAGGGTGAAAACATTAAACTCATCTCAGGATGATCATTTGAGCTGATTGCAATAACAGTTTAATAACCATTATACTTCGAAATATTGGCAACTTTTCCAATTTCAGTATAAGTTTGACAGCTGTTTTGCACTTCCACCACATGTTCATGTAAGACAGAATGAAAAGGGATTTAGCAGACAAGGTGAAATTGTCCATTTCAAGATAAATAGGTCTCTCTTGTGTGCCTAAAAAAGGGCAAATAGCTGGAAAATTCAAGCATGCTTTTAAACTCCAAATCAAAATCAACCTGCAAATCGTTGCCTTGTAAAAACTGAACCCACCTTTTTTAATAGAACACATTAAAAAAACATTAAAAAAATTGACAGGCTGACACTTTCAGCTTCAAAACAAACCATGTATTTTTATTAACTAAAACTATTATGACTGTTTATGTTTCTACTATCCTTTAAACTGTGCTCTAATGTGAGTGAAGCCCTATAATGAACACACTGGCAGCAGAAATGTACAAAAGAGCGACACGCTTTTTCCACTGACCAGTTTCTGTGTTTCCACTTTGTGCTTTTAATGAGTTTTCTGGGTCCGCCTGCCTAGCTACCTTCAGTGGCTAGTTCATTAGAAGGGAATTAGAGCTGACGCTCTGCGTTCCTTAGAGGAAAAGAAAAGCAGGAATTGTCAGCAGAGGGGCCAGCTGTGGCCATGTCTAAGCTCCAGTCTCAGATGGGCTGCCAAGCTTCTGTCCCCCCTCCCCCCCCCTCTCCTACCTTCATCTGGACCATGCCAACCGGTACACTCATAACACACATCAAGAGGAACAGAGCTGCAGGTATGCATGCATGTTCAGGGTCTCAGTAAACAGACTGAAGAAACACATCCTTGTTTTTCTGGTATATAAGTTACAATATAAGTTATTTTCTTCAATTTATTCATTATCTGCTGCATGGAGAAAGGGTTATGTTATTGTAATGAACATTATCCATTACCAGGATTTATTTTGGTTGCTTATAGTAGACATATTTTCAGGAGTTGAGTAGTCCAAAAAAGAACCAGAACCACAATAACTAGGGTGTAGTACAGAGTTGACAAATTCATTTTGTCAATATTTTTTTTTTTTTACGTACCAAAATGTGAATAAAAACACTAAATGTCAAATAAAACACTGATAACTTCAATGAAAATGTTTGACATTTTCATCAGCAAATTAAAAACAAGACTAAAGTAATTTGGTAAGATAAAGTCCAATCAGATCTTGGTTTAGTCATGTGAAGAGGCGGGACAACGTAGTCGTAACCGGCTATGTTCCATTCAAGGATAAATATTTCCTCTTAAAATGAAATTAATTTCCTTTTCAGTTGTGAAGGTTCCTAAACAGGAATTTCTCTGTAATTTCAATATTTTTGCCCATTAAAGTTGATGAAACTAGACTAAAACAAGTACAGGTGACTAAAATTAAATGACATGGTAGTCAGAAGGCTAAGATTAAAACCAAAAAAAGGAAAATACTAAATAATGGAATAAAATTGTATGTGAGGCTGAACACTTCTTAGAACTTTATCTCCAGAATTTAAAACAAACAAGAAATATAAACTAATCCTCAGTGGTTAAATACATGAGTATAATATGGTTTGTTTATTGGTATGAAATGGAAGAAACAAAATTGCAACGCATGAGTACAAAATGTTAATACAAGCAGGCAAATGGGTGAATGTGCAGTGGTAAAGAATACGTAGGTGTAAAAACTGGTTCTGTCTGCTAGAAAGTAGGAAGTGATGAAAAGCAACATGTGTTCAAACTGGGAAAGAGACGAACTGACCCTGGGACCTCGCCAGCACCAGCCGATACACACGAATGGTGTATATTTATGATATAAGATTTTAAAATCAAGAAATTTTAATGTAATTGCTGTTTTTCTTTTTTTTTTTTTTTGTAACTATGACATATCTCACAAAAACTGGGGTTTAAAAATAAGGAGATTAAAATGTTGCTGCCCACAGACTCAGGTCCTTGGTTAATGAGTGGGACGGCTCAGCACGGTCCGTTTGCAATGTTTAAAACCTGCAAAAGGGTTTTTTTCTATTTTATAGTCTCATCACAATATCAGCATACCTCTACAATTAGCCCAAAACAATACGCTTGGGTTTTCTAAAGTTTGTGTGCACCTTGACATCTTGATTTTTCTCTTTTCCTTTTTTAGTTTGGTTTTATCTGTTTTTTTCTTTTTTTAAATTTAGTGGAATTTGTAGTGATGAGCATGAAATGTTACATTTAAAGTTTAAAGCCTGAAAAAGACCGGATAGTTCTTATGTTAAAACCGTAAAACTGAAAGAACAATAAATATTCTATCTTCTTTTTATTATGACAGCAAATACAAGGCATGGCAAGAAAAATGATGCATAAGCTTCTGTTTTAGATAAAACAGCTAAATCTTAGCTTTTTTAACTCTAGTTGCTTCAACTGGCTTGATTGTTATTTAGAAAAAGCAGTGCAATGTACACACAGATCCAATGTCTGGAGTTACAAGTCATCATTCACACAGAAAGCCTCGTGCAGAACCTTTAAATGCCTGGTAAACTGGTCCAGACTGGCTCGGTTATAAAACAGCCAGGTCACTGGTTGTAAACTGGCAGGGGGGCTCCTTCCCTTCACATTCCGCGCTGGGCGGGGTCGGGATCTCTGCAGAATGTGGGTGGGCATGAGGAAGTTGGGGTATGTAGGAATTGTAGGAGAAGTTTAGGTGTTAAAGAACTAATGGGGAACATAAAACCATTACACGCACATTAAGGCCAACTCAGAGAAGTCAGAATGCTTTGGGGGCAGATGCATGTTTACTTTCAGTGTCGGCTTGTGTTCCTCCTCCTCTGTCTGTGCTGACTCTATATCTGTGAGGCACTGACGGCTGAGGAGTCCTGGAAAAGATGCGTTCCGCATTAACCCCGGCGGCCCAGGCGAGATGACCAAATAATGACCTGTCATCGGGAGCCTGGGAACAGTTGGTACTCGTGATGGGGTCGAAAAAAAGAGAGAAGAGGACGATCTAGATCACCGACAGCAGCAAGGCGAGGGTCAAAACTGGTCCTGATTGCATTTTAAATATGGGAAAGACATGTACAGATGATGTAAGGAAATACTCAGCAGCTTTTCTTTGATCAGAAGATGGATTCTAATTATTGATAGAAATTTAAATCAAACAGATTCTGCTAAAATTAAAGAAAATGTCTTGCATGTTTGGAGGATCCCAAACAGCTTATAATAAATAAATAAAAAAACGTTTTCAACAAAATTAACAATGTCTTTAAAACTTAATAAATTATAAAAGCAGATGGAGTGCTTTGCAAAAGTATTCATAACCCTTGATTATTATCACATTTTCACATTGAATTGTGGTTTTGTGTATATATATATATATATATATATATATATATAACCACAATTCAATGCAAACACCGCAGCAAGTCCGTTGGTGTTGGTCTCTGCCAGCTTTGCACATCTAGACTGACATCTCAAGACATTTTATTCAATGCAGCTTAAGCTCGGTAAGCCTGGATGGAAAAAATATCGGGAAATACGTGTTCAAACTTTTCCCAGGGTACAATCTTGCCCTAAAAAAATAAATTAAAAATACTCAGCTAGACCAACCACCTGTGTTTGGAGACTACATTTGTATCCTTCTTGTCATGTGAGGCCACAAAAAATCCTTTCAAGGGTCACAAAAACCACTTGGGCTGTACTTTGGACAGCAATGTCTTAAGACAAAAAGTAAAAAAAAAAAATCCAAAAAAACCCATGTGATTTAAAATGTAACCTTCTGCGAATGACTAACTCCTACCAAATTACTTTTCCATAAGCACACCAAGCAGTTCTTAGCAGAAATGTGTATTTCTTATTGAATATGGGCTAGATTCTAAAAAAAATACTCTCCATAAATTTGATTATCTTCAAAATAAACCAGAGAACAGAAATTTCATGCTCTAAATCACGCAAGAATGTTTTTGCACACCAGCCATAGACGTCAACGTTGAGGTAAGTCACTCTCCGGGTCCAGAGCATGGCACTGGTTAGTAAAAACCAGTTGCAGATGAAGTCAGTCTTATTTGCACTCTTGCTCAATTTTATTATTTCAGCAAACCACAAGCAAAGTCTGAGCGGTTGCTCTTCAACACACAGCGAAGCTCTAATGAAGTAGGTCTTTAACAGACTTGATGACTGATTTACGTCCTTAAGAACGTATTGAACAGCTAAACAACACAATCCGGTCCACAGTTGGATGTCGGCAATCATTCTTCAAACAAAAGGACACCTTGACCTTACACACAACACGCGATCTAAACCTTTAACCGCATATTCACACTGCGTTAAGGAACTGTGCATGACACTTTATCTTTGGCACAGCCAAAATTCAGTAATTTATGGACACAAACATGACTGCTTTACATGTTGTTGTTTTTTTTTTTTTTTTCAAAGCCTCAACACACGAGCAGACGAGGGAGAAGGTCTACTCAAGGAGACTCAGATACAGCCTTACAAACATCATTGAGGCTTTCAACAAAACACCCTTATCTATTTATTTCTGTGCTCAGATGTGTTTTGACTCCGTTCTGTCTTCGAGTTTAACTTTGTCGGCCAGTTAACAGTTTATCAGTTTGTCTGTTTCTGGTTTAAATCTGTTACAAATCTTGGCTCCTCTCCTCGAGGCACGCACCATCCACACTTCCATCTTCTGGTTGATCTAAATCACAACTTAATCTTTAACATTCCTTACCGATTTGGACATATATCAAAGGAAATTCCTCTCCCAAAAACATGTAGAAAAAATAAACTATATTTGCAAGAATAATAAAACAAAAGGTCATGAATGACGTTTTTCATTTCACAAAAAAATTAACAAAGTCATGTGAAAAACCAGGCACAAGCTAACATTAATTAGCCTGATAAATCATATTAGTCAAATTAACCTAAAACAAATAAATTCTTTAGTTACATTCAATACCTTCCCAAATGTTTTGAAGGAATTGTTTTTCTCTCTTTACCACCAAGTGCTGATTTTATCACTCAGCCGTGCAGCACCTTGACTCATTCAATTTTTAGCAGGTCTCCTGTAGAGTTTCTGAAGCTCTTAGAGATAATTTTCTTCATTAAACAGTCACTTCTGTCAGATGTTCACGCCTCCAACTCAGGGATGTTTTGGTCTAAACAAAGCTCGACGATGACTCAGTGACTACAAGGTACACCAGTCTAAGAAACAGCTGCTTAACAAGCCTAAATCATGTGTTTGTGGTGATATGCTGTGTTTGGTGTCCCCGTGCGTTATGGCCAAACATTTATGCATTTATACTGTGGTCTGTTGAAATTATACAGTTTAAGAAGCCATAGGCTTTGGTTAAATTAAGCTCTTCTTCCTTTTTACAGATGAGAAACTATTTCATGACAAACCTTCAAAGCAAACCATACTTTTGATGTGTGTGTGTTTTTTTATATATATAATTGTACATTTATGAACTTTATGGGTTAGAATACATGATTTTCCAACTGATCTATTTACAGATTTTCCTCGAATAAGTCGGAGACTATCTTCCTGGGGGGTCTGTCTCTTGTCCTAAATCTCTTTGCTTTTGTGAAAAGTGTGTCTTTGGTGCCTGAAAAGATGGATGACAAGGTAACATTGTTTGCTTGTCTTATGCAAACGGTGATCTCTTTACCCACTTTGTACACATAGGAACACACAAACCACTACTAAAAAGCATAATTTACACATGTTGATTAGCTATGCTTAGCATCTCAATTTATTCCAAGTCTTGACAAGTCTGATTGTTGAGGATAAATGGTCGTCTTCAAGCAAGAAGGCTGCTACATATATGTTGTGGTGTTTACTCACTAATTTACTAAGATGTACATACATGCATGTAAAAGAGGAAAAGGGACTGGGTGCATGAGAAATGCAAAAAAAACCTTGTGACATTTTAAAGAGGTTAATTGGGTGCTGCATACATAAAAAACAATATTCATATACACTGTAGAAAAAAACAGCACTTTTTCTGCACTTTCACATTAAATCAGAGTAAAGGTTTTCCAGTTGTAGGTCAACCAGGTTTACAGAAATTATTTTTATTTGCCAAATGCCACAGATATTAAAAGAAAACATATAAACATTTTATCTTTATTTAAAAAGGCAGAAGTTCCTTTGTATATTTCCCTTTCAACTATGTCATGGCTCAAATGTTTTCTGTATCCTTCCCACAGTATTTTGCAGGTTTGTAGGTCACCTTGCTCCAAAAAGGTTCTATAGGATGGAGATCACTGTGTTGCCATTAATTTGATGGTATGGAGACCTGCTTCTGCCCAAGCTTTAACTTCCTGGCCGATGATATTTCCACACTATGTTCTTTTCCTCATGGCGGTCCTTATTTTGTGAAGAGAATCGGTCCACCCTCACAAGGCTGGCAAGGCCCTCCCCTTTCCCCTCTAAATATAAGGATGTTTGTTACAGTCTAATACTTCAATTTTAGTCTCATCAGACCCCAGGATATATTTTCAAATGGTAAGATGTTTGTCTCTGAGTCCATCTGAAAGATGTGAAATGGCTTTTGGAGAAACGGCTTCTTCCGCATGATTTTTTTTGGTCATGTCCGTACAGGACTTTCCACTGTAAATAATGACGCTCTATTACCAGCTTCATCCAGCATCTTCACAAGGTCTTTTGGGGTTTTTTCTCCCCTGAGGTTGATGTACATGTTTCACGCACAAAAAAAGAAAAACAACAGGTTCATATCTGGCACAAAGAACCCGTCTCCTTACTGAACGCTATGATGGATGAGTTCCCATATATGTACTTGTACACATAAACGTTGCACCTACAGGCATCTGGACATTATACTCAAGGATGAACCAGACTTGTAGAGGTCCATAATTTCCTTCCTTGACTGATTTAGTTAGATTTTTTTTCCCCCATTATGAAAAAAACGATTAACCTAAGCTTACAAAATGATGACATCATCATCTGGCCTTAAAGGGTGCAGTGATCTTGTTTTATGTACACTTTGATTTTAATGATTATGTGAAGTACTTTCACATAAACATCTTTCTCTCGTTATTGTGGTAATTTGAAAAAATGAAAAATAAAAGAAATATTATTTTTTTGAAATAAAAAATAGGCTACATTAAAGTTAAGTCTGACACATAATAATTTTTTCCCCCAATCCCTTCAAAATCTAGGATGGTTTTGATATTATTACCCCAAACTGCGAGACCCTGACTTCATCCAGGGTCAAATAACTCCTGTGCTCTCTCTGAGAGGGACCAACACACCCACACTAAATCATCTGTTGTAATCACCGAGGCACGAAGAAGTTAAACAAAAAAAACTATAAAAATCTGATTTACTGTCACAAGACGGTCAAAGACGTAGGGAAGAAGAAAAGAAATAAAGAAATACTGAGCAGAACAGATAAGATTGCATCACACGCAGGTTGTTAATCACGATGGTTATGCGGGTCTACATATATATGAGACTGTGTGAGTCTGTGTGGAAATGTGTGTATGTGTAAGGGGACTTAGAAAACTACGCAAAGCTCTGTCACGCAACATCTGGAAGAGCCATTGGATGGAGAAAGTAAGAAATGGTTACAGAAGACAACACAGCCTTGACATGAGGATCTTCCTGATGAGGTGTAACTCAGATCAAGTCCCATGCACATCAAAACACACATTCTTACACTTCTCTTTTATATATCGTAATGTATCTGATCAGAGCAGAAGCCGTGTTTATTACAACACATAGTGAGAGAGAGCACTGATGATGAAGAAGTTAGATTTCAAGTCTTTGATGCTGCTTATTCTAAGGGCAATGTATATTTAGATGGGAGAAAAATACATGTAGAAATGATCAAATGATTTAATTACTACCATTGTTATTATCAAACCCTGCTTAGAGCTGCTAAACAGCTATTTGCATATTTCCACTATTTTCCATTGCTGATGAGCTCCAAATCTTTGAGACTGGATGGTCTCCCAGCCATCACCCTAATCTTTAACAGTCGGTAACGCTGTTGCCTTGCAGCAAGAAGGTCCTGAGTTCAAATCATGGAGTTAAATGTTCTCCCTGTGCAAGAATGGGTTCCCTCTGGGTACCTGGATAAGCAGGTACAGACAATAGTCGATGGATGCTTTCAGTCAGAAAAAATGGTTTATTGTCATTGTGTTATTTCTACAAACAGAAACTCAAACTTTCTGTGTCGTCTGAGAACCATCCCCTCCTCACAATGAACAACCCTGAGCAGACATTTACGAACCCACATCCAGGCTCTGGCCTCTCTGCTCCATCAGCACATCACGGAGCAGCTCTGAGCAATTTCTTAACACTGCAGATTCATGGATATCTCAGGGATAAAATGAAGTGCTTCTCGTGTTACAAAAAAAATTACACCAAGGCTAAAACCTGACTGGAAAATGACAAGGTCGACAAAAAGATCAAAGCTAATAACCCGGAGAGAGTAACAGAAGAAACCAGAGCCACTGCTCATATCGTTTCTGTCTAATCAGCTACTTGACCTTGTTTTAATGTCAAGACCTTCCCATCAATCTTTCTGAGACGCTGGAATCAGTGCTGTGAGAGACACTTGCTATCTGTGTGCATGTGTTTCTATTTATCTTCTTCTGTTTGACCAGACAGGTCATTTTGGAGGCAAATTACTCAGTGAGTGTTGTGTTAAAATTAAACACCCGAGAAAAGCCATAGACAAAGATTTGTTATAGGCACAAAACAGAAAGAGGCCAAAACAAAAAACGAGTGCAATTAATCTAAATAAATATTTAACACCTTGCAACAATACTTCACACTAAACATCGCAATGCATTGAATAAAGCATAATCGTTAAGAGGAGGAAAAAGGACACATGACACAAACCAAAACTAATTTTTAAACTGTAACTCTATTTATACTTTTCCTTTTTTACTTTTAATACCCTTAAATAAAATCTAGAACAAACAGACATTCCACTTATTTGGAATTTGAAACGGATGGAAAATAATTCCTGCTTAAAGTTCACTATAACCCATGTAAGGGACACAGCAAACGTATGAAGGAAGGTGACCTGTCCAGAGGACAGCAGCGAATCTGGAACAAAACCCTTTAGAGGCTGCAAAAGACTTGTGACTGAGGGAAAAGTCCCAAAACATATATACCCAGAGGCTCAGTGTGATAGTTAATATTGAAGCATGTGTTAGCGTGGCCCAGTCAAAGCTCACACCTAAATCCAAGAGGGAATCATTGTCAAGGCTCGAAAGCTGCTGTTAAAGGCAACAATCTGACTGAGCTTAAGCTATTTTGCAAAGAGGATTGACTAAAAATCTCAGTTGATAGGATGCTTAAGTAGGTAGAGATACACTGCAAAAAAAAAAATGTCTATTTTAACAGCAGTAGAAATGTGTCTAAATACAAATGAGCACCATACTCCCTAGATTTTTATTCATTAAAAGACCCACCCAAAAAAACTTTAAAACCCATGCATTACCAGTAGTAATGCAGTTTGCACACTCTGGTTTCTCAGGGATTGTCTAGTTGGACATCCATGCAGATTGCACTTTAAGGTTTAAAATTATCGCACAATATTCACTGCATGTATGAGTGGATCAATGATGAAGCCTTCAGGTAATTCATTCATACAACAGCACAGTAATCTAAATCGTTTGAAAAGGGACTGCTATCTGACTTTTTGACTCACATAAGAGTCTTATTAGACCCTAAGGACTATTTGCACGCCTAAAGCTTTCCAGGAAGCATTGTTGGTCAGTGCAATCAACTCATTTCATAGAAAAATAAATAAATAAGAAGGTATGGTAACATTACATCTTCCCTGTTGTATATTTTACAACGTCATGGTTCTGTGTGTTGTATGGTAACATTACTTTGAAACAATAAAAATATACATAGAAAAACTAGAATTTCCTATACTAGAAATCTTCTAAGGTGCAGGAATTCAACAGAACATTGAAGTCAGGTTAATAATATCACCAAATTAACCCCCAGATCGTCTAAATTTGCTGGCAGCTATTCAATGAGTCGAACTTGCACCGTGACCTGAAGTGATCTGAGCTGCGTAGCTGCTCTCATCTCTTTCATAGAGTTTCCGTCCCATGTGACAGTGCAGTCATAGTAAACATACCTCAGCTGAGCTGCCGTCTCTCACAGACTCAACCACAGGCATGCTCCTCTTACTCAATACCTAGAATACCAGACAGCAGAGTGAGAATATGACTAGAATGAAGAAGTGAGCAGAAAACAAAGAGGATGAGATAAGAAAATAGTTTAAAAGCATCTTTGGATAATGCCGACCGGTTTCGGTTGCACTTAGTTGACCAGGAAAGAAGTTGCCAAAGCAAACTGAGACATTACCAGAGATAATCAAAGAACCGAAGAAACACAAATGAAAGAGCATTAGTCTGAATTTATTTAATCTCTATTAATGATGATCATGGGAAAATGTCAGTGCTGCATGACCCTGTCTAAAAGTAACCAAGGGAGTGGAGGTCAGCTGGGTCTCCTAACCCAGCCTATGCCCCCCTGTACACCACCCTGCCACAGTGAGATCACTCTACACTTTATCACTCGGTGTTTCTCATGTCAGAGCTGCAGGGCAGAGCCTGTAAATGCGTTCATACCTCTTGAAAACATTGTTTCATTTTACAAAAACTTGCATGTATTTTGTTTGCATGCTGCACGATAAACCCAGCAACAACATGCAACTGAAGTGTAAGCCAATAACACATGGCTCTGACCGTTTTACTAATCAAAAATGTGTTGCTGTTCTTCTTTCAAAGAATAAATCGTGGATTCTGACACAACAGACGTGATACCAGCAGCTACGCAGGATCCAGTTTAAAGATAAACATGATATGGTAATGTCTTTAGTTGGTTTAATACAGGAATTGTGATCCTGTGTATATTTGCTGCTCTGTCCTCATAGGTGTAAAACAAACAGCTCCAGTGATGTTAAAAACACAATGTCTGGAAGTCTTTGCATTCGATGCCCCTTTTCGTGCAGGCAAAACGAGTTCTGATCAGGCCAGTATGTTCAAACTAGACCAGAAGGAAATAAAAACGACCAGAAAACCAGAACAATAAACAAACAGGAAAAAAAAAAATCCTTAAAAGCTTTTTTAACCCCTAATGGTGACAAAGGGTAAAAACATGTTTTTGGTCGAGCAACTTGAAACCCTTTTAACCCTAAAAATATGAAGTTGATCCCTGAGCCACGCTGGGTCCAACTAACAGATGGTGAAAGGTTTTTATTCAAACTTCCTCTAAAGAGGACAGCTTTATGACGAGCACACTGACTTACAATGGTGGGTAAAGCTGGCAGAAAAGGCCGGATGGGAAGAGTCAACATTTCACCTTCAAAACAGGCATCGAGTGGCAGAATCAGGTGTTTGCTCTCGCGCAAACAGTGACAACTTCTGCTTTCAGCGCACTTGTCCCTCCTCTCTCCACATGCCATATTTTACTCCCTCATTTCCAGCTTCCCAGAACTGCATCTATTAACCCCCGCATGCTCCTAGTTTGTTTCCCTGCTTTCACTGGGTTCTTCTTCCTGTCTTTGCGTGGCACTGAATTTCTCTTGGTCATCCCCCCCCCCCCCCAAGCTGCAGGGTTCAAAGGTTCTGTGGGAAGAAAGGCAACTTGAGGACACCGCAGGAGGCATTTGGAGGCAGCCCACACATGCAGCTGTCAGAGCGCATTTAGGTGAGACTACAAGCGTTGGGGAAGACGACACGCATGTCCACCAAAACTCTAAACACAGCTGACAATATTAAAGACGAACAAAGAGCACGCCCACCTCAGCATCTCAAGAACAGTGGAGTGATAATTATTCAAAGCTTCTTTGTATTGGTCTAATCATCAGTTTTCATATGCTAATGATGCCGTAACGTCCCTATTATAAATAAGGGTCTGCTCTATCAAAACACATACTTTTGCTGCTCTCACTGAAAAAAAAAACACACACTCCCATGACATTTCGATAAATATCTTTGGTGTAAAACAAAAAAACAGAAAGCTTTGAAAACACTAACACACACACACAGAAGTTTAAATTAATGAATATATAGGAGAGCACCTCATACCCACGGTTAAGTACGGTGGAGGATGTGTGACGCTGTGAGCCTGTTTTTCTTATATAGGCCCTGGGAATTTTTACCTGACTCCGCCAGATAGATTTGCTTCGCATATCCATCTGGAAACCTTCCGTTGAAGTAATTTTGGGAAGGGGCGAAAATACTGGTTAGCTGATTGGCCTATGTTGGTGATAGACGGGCCAAATGAACCAATCAGATTCGTCGTCGCTCGTAACAGAGCGACGACGAAAACACAACCACAAGCCAAGCTACTCTTGCTGCTGCAGGTAAAGGCTCGTTAGCTCAGCAGAGAAATACTCTGTAATTCCGATAAAACTTGCTCGATAGCCACGCTAACGCTAGTTTCATCGGCTGAAGCCGCCATGTTCTTTAGACTGAACTGACGCGCTTCCCGTTGCGTCACGCCTCAACCTGCCTCAAAGCCAACGCTGATTGGACGTTCGTTTGGTGAACGGCTCCAAATTTTCTTTAACGGAGAGTAGCCAGACTGATCTGCGAGTGAAACCTTGAAAGCTCGCGAGATCAGGATGGTCTCACGAGGCTATGGGAATTTGCCATCATGTATTCTTAACAGGCCATTTTTAAAGAAGCATCTGACAAACTTTGCCTAAAAACTGAAAATGAGTCGTTTTGGGATCCTTCAAAAGGATAATGATCTGAAACGTACTAAACCAGATCCAAACAGAAACAGCCCATCTTGCTTATAATCAACCGTCTTTTCACGGCCGTCTCAGCCTCCAGATCTTATTCCTGTACACCGCCTGTGGGCTGAGCTGATGAAAGATTTACAATTTACCTTTTTTTGAAAAGATTTTAACTTGCAACACAGCAATGCGGTGCTGCATGCTCTCCCTGGATATGCATGGCTTCTCTTTGTCTTTGTCCTGTGGGTCTCTGAGGCGCCCAGTTACGAAGCTCTGCGTGTCGCCTAATGACTCCAGGAGATAGGCACCAACGCTCTCGGTGCCTTGCAAGGATGTGCAAGCATAGACAATGAATGGAGGGACTTGTAATATGCGTCTGTTTATGTTGGGCTGTTGCTTTACAGGCAAACTTGTCTTATTTAGTCTCATAAAAGCCCTCAGGAATAGTTTGAATGACAAAACATAACTAGCAGCAAAAGATGATTCCTATTTGACTATTAATTTAGCTGTAAAATACAGAAAAAGACATAATGAATTAAAAATGTCCCCCCATATTCCATTTTTGTTTTCCTATTTATTATGTTATATTGATGGACTATCTAAAGACCTTCCAGCGTCTCTCATAGAATTTTCCTTTTACAATCAAAGTGCTTTTAGTTTCTTTTTTTCCTCCGTTTTTTTTATGGATTCCAAAAGATAGTATAATCCCAAACAATAAATCTCATGTCAGTTTATATGCTGTAGGAGATGTTTGTAGGGTCCATAAATGTCGGTTAAACCTGAACTAATAATAAAGATGGAACAAACAATAAAAGTTACAGTAAATTATGGAGGCAAAAGGTGAACGAGGTCAGAAATGACGAGGCACGTTAAAACTGAAAAAGAAGTCACTTGTGATTGAAGCACAAGTTTGCTCATCAGTGCACAGAGACGAACAGCAAGTTTAAGTGCAGTCATGATTTGAAGTGATTATAAAACAGGCTGGAGAAATTCCCGTCAAGCCTACAGCTTGTTCCTGTGTGGCAGAGTGCCTGCATTTAAAACTGTTAGCAGGCAGGAGCTGGCTCCAAGCTCCACAAGAGTTTTATAGGTTCCCCTGGGCAGAGCTATAAGCTGCCTCGCCATCTTTTACTGTACCACGGTGATTAGGAGCCCAATGTGGTGACGGCACTGTTGCCACTGGTCTGTGATTTACAGCATGTTTTTTTTGTTTTTTTTTACAAATGCATGTTTTTTTTATATAAAAAACATGCAGTGATATAAGGAGCTGATTACATCAACCCTTCACATTTCAGAGATGCAAGATTTAGAGTAAGGTAGGGCTACATGATATATAAAAAAAGCATATAGATAAAATAGAAATCATATTGATCAATATCAATAATTATCAAAAAATAAGAAAACATACATTTAGGTGCAGCACTAGTCATTTGGATCTGTTGTTTAATTACCTTTTTTTTTTACAAACACACAAACACTGAATTCAAATTCAACACTTTATTCAACCAACTTCTTACCAAACTGCAAGTTTTTAAAAAAAAGAACACGTGCTCTCTGAACTCTTTGAAGGGTGCGGAGCTTGGAGACGGAGCGTTTCTGGGTCTGCATTTGTGATTGGTTGGGAGGATGTAGCGACTGTAGTTTTAACCTACATGATAGGCTAGAATGCAAAAGGAAGGAAAACTGTTCTTCTTCTTCTATTTAACTTTTTGTTTACCCTTTTTTTTCTATTGCACCACAAATCAATTGATCGATATATATTGTTATGGAATTATCACCCGGCCCTGTAGTAAGGTACTGCTGAATAGCTTGAATAAATTAGTTCAATAACCCTTAGTAGCAGCTGAACACAAACATTTGTGATCGCTACAAGAATGTGTTTCTCTTCCTTTCTTTCTTTCTTTCTTTTTTTCTTTGAGATCTAAGATGAGAGAAGCGGGATGTGTGAAGCTGGGTCATCTGATGAAGTTCTGTGTCCGACCTAACTGAGCGTTTGGATGTGCGATCCAACAGACTTGTGTTGAGGCTGAAAGAAGAAGCCTGTGCTTCTTTGTCAGACTCTGTCAGAGCATTTGCTGCTGATTGTACTCTGTCTGACCAATGGGAGGACCAGTATGAATATGTATTTCCATCCATAATTGTCTCTCCTGCAGTGGATCAATGGCAGGATGAGGCAGAAAAGCTGTTGTCCTTCCAAGTTACGCCATTAGGACATTTTGAAGGATTAGGAAAAAAGGCATTGTACAATATTTGTGTGAAAGTTCTGAATTTACATTCTTTAGCAGAGGTGAGGGTGTCGAAGTGGACTGAGTTTTTTAACACCAGCTCTACCCCAAGAGGCTGTTGGCGGTCCCTATATAAACCCCCGATTGAAAAACGGGTGGGTGACCTCCAGTGGAGGATTGTACATGGGGCTATAGCTACAAACAGGTATCTGGCACACCTTAATCCTGGCACTAGTGTTAACTGTCCTTATTGTTTGCAGGAGGAAACTTTACATCATATTTTTGTTGAATGTTTAAGATTGATTCCTCTTTTTGTTGTTTTGGATCGTTTGTTTGGTGGTTTTGGTGTACAGTTTTCTAACTGTATATTTATTTATGGTCCACGATATTGCGCAAGGAAGAAATCTGTTCATGTGCTTTTAAATTTCCTTTCTGGAATGGCAAAACTAGCAATATGGATATCAAGAAAGAACAAAAAGAATGGTCATAAAACTGAAGATGCTCTTGTTCTTTTTCAGAGACTGATAATTGCTCGTGTTCGTGTGGAATTTGAGTTTTTTAAGTTAACAAAGAGCATAGATGGTTTTGTAGGTAAATGGGGTGTTAAAGGAGTTTTGTGTTTGGTGGATGAAGGTGGATCTTTAGTTTTTAATTTTTGATTTTTTTTCTTTTCTTTTATTAACATGATTTAGTTGTATTGATTGCTGTAATGTGTAATAAAGGCGATTTTAAACTAAAAAAAACTCTTTCTTTCTTTCTTTCTTTGTATTTGTTAAATAAATAAAATGTTTATATTTCTGTCAGAATCGTTGAAGTGAAGGCAAGCAAAGGCTGTGTAGTGTAAATGCAAAAGCCTCAATGTCAACCTCATGCGTAAACTAATTTACAAAACAGATGAAATGGAGCAACATGTCAATACAAAATATCCGGAAAGTTTATTTTCATATGCAACAAGCTACATACAAAAAATACATGGGTTTAAAAGTCCAATTGTGGTAATAATATATAAAAAATTATAGATGATTAGCTAAAATAATGATTAAGATATGTTTATATAGCATATACCAAACAATAACTTATCTCCTTACAAGTATTTTATCTTTTACCTTTGGACAAGCCTAAAAGCATTTAATACACTAGCATAATCCGAAACAGAAACAAACTACAGAAGTTGTGAAGAACCGAGCTACTTTTTGTCATGATTATGGCCTGTTTGCACTTTACCTCCTGCCACGCCCTCCTGCTCCACGGCAATCAAACCTGCGATCTACTCTATTTGAACCCTCTTCTGCCTACAGGTCTCTGCCAGATTATTGAAAGCTCTTGCCAGTAGATGTCCAGCGTTCTTTCCATGCCCCTGCCGCCCTGAGCTTCACCTCACGACCTTGTTTCTGTCTCCTGGATTGTTCTGCCTCGCCTTGCTCTTGTCTTCTACCTAGCTTCTGATTTCTGAACAACAGCCATGTTTCTGTGTGCACCAATCTCCGAGCCTTGCCCACTGTCTAGATTTGTATTGCCGTCTGATTTATACCGTGGGAAAAACGATTTCATTATTATTTCCTATCACTAGATTTTTTTTTCTTTCCACTCTGAATAAACGTAACCCATAAACAGTTTGAGCTTTATAATTTATTTTGTGTTTGATTCCAGTACTGTAAGACTTATTTTAAGGCTTTTTTACACCTCTTTTAACAGAGATGGAAACAAACATAAAGGGTGCTGCATGTAAGCCTATTGGAAACAGAAAAATTAGAAAACTAAATTTGCAAGTGTCTAGATTAAATTGGTTATACAAGTAACTTTAATTTAAACAAATCCACTTTTATCCAATTTAATCTATTATTCGTTGCTGTATGAATTTGTCCAAAGGTTAAATCAAATAATCAGTATAAAGATTACGTTTTAATATGAATTACTATACTTAAAGAATGTTATAAGTGCTATTATTGGGGTTTGTTGCTGGTCAGTGATGAAACATTTTAATTTTAACTAAGAAAAAAAGAACCCAGTGTGCAGGAATCCTCTTTGAAGTACTCCAGAAACCCCAGCTATAGGGGGCCACTATAAACAACCTGAACCACCGAGCTAAACAAATTTAGCAACCGTCCACCTGGATAACTTCAGCTCTGCTGCAGCAGCTAAAACAAATACTGAGCCAACTGAGCGCAGTGCCACGAAAGAACAAGCATTATTTTTTTAGCTAAAATGTGAGTGATAAGGCACAGAAAGTTTAAGGCATAAGTATCTTTCCCTTTTAAATATAATTTATTCCTAAACATGCAAAATCTTTGTTCTGGAATGACTGAGCAGTTCCATCTGGAGCTTGTGGGATGTGCGTGAAATCATTTCTCTATTCCTGCAATTGACTGTAATACCTTGCAGATGGTATTGCACGTGTGTGCAGCACTGACAATAACTCCTATAGGAGCAGGAGAGCAACCAGGAGAAAGTTCATGAGCCACAGACTGTGTGGAGACCAGCATAAGAAAAAAAAAACAAATGGTAGAAATTACACAGTGAGCATGGCTCCACAAGTGGAACTAAAGCGCCCCTTGTCCGGAGGATCCTGGGGTTGGGGGTTGATTTCAGGAGGCACAAGCGACCCGCCTGAGGGTCAGACGCAGGGCTCTGTGGTGAATCATTTTCTTGTTGGGAGTTTCCACACCTTCGGCAATGAGAGTGTAAGACATTACCGGAGTGAGAAATTCGCCTTGGCTTAAGTTAGTTTTTAAATTTCATGCCAACCTGAGGGAGAAAACTGGAGCTCTGCAGGAATGCATGAGGCAGACCGAGGCAAATATTAGGCAGAAGCGGGTGCTGGACACTGTGTAATTTAGTGACATGTGGCTAAAAGTACACACTGGAAGTGTCTCCGTTCTTGGGAGCTATCGTCTTTCGGTACCTTGCTGGGGCTAGCTGACATCAAAATAGTTTTGCAGCTGCCAATGGGCAGTTTGTCACTGGTGTTACGAAGTATTTGATAGCTCTCTCGGTTTGAAGATGGAGCAACCATATGTGCACTGCATGTACACAGTGGAACCGATCAGGATCTCCTCTTAAAATATTTATAACCTTCTGTATATATATATATATATATATATATATATATATATATATATATATAAATGAAAGAAGGCCAGTTTATAAATGACCAAAAGCCATATATGGGAAACAGCAAAATGATGTCGAAGAAGCCGGTCTAGTCGAGAAGTCCATAACTAAACCTTTTGGCCTTCATCCAGAATGCTGTGTAGGGTTGGCAATATCATGCTGTGGGGAAGGTTTACTTTTGCAAGAACGGGGGAAGCTGATCAGAGATGATGAACTGATCTAAATCCAGGTTTGCCATGTTTTTACTTTATCTTTATCAATCTTTCCATCAAATCTGACATGTATCCGTGTGGCTGCTGAAGAAAAGCATTCCGACACCATGATGTTGCACATGCTTGTTTCCCCTAAAGGGGTGTGTGTTTCGAAAGATGTTTAGTATTAGTCTTCTGCCAGAACTCATGAAGGCCAGAAAGTTGTCCAAGTTTGGTCTCCTCTGTCTCCTACATAACTTGTGGTAAACAATTTGCGTACAGGTGGGCTTTGTTTACTTTTTATTGAGCGACTTCTGAGGGCTAGTTGTAACTCTGGAAGTTAGTTAGATGTATTATAAAGTCCTCACACTTAAACATTCACCAGCTGAACTGAGGCTGTCATACCATCAGGCCCTCTGATCACCAGCAGGGTGAAGCGTCCTGCTCAAGGACACAACTGAGAC
Organism: Fundulus heteroclitus; assembly: GCF_011125445.2. Lineage (NCBI taxonomy): Eukaryota > Metazoa > Chordata > Actinopteri > Cyprinodontiformes > Fundulidae > Fundulus > Fundulus heteroclitus. Next base: position 20,048,781 of record NC_046376.1, on the reverse strand, counting down.
AGTCGGAGCAGGGGTCCCTAGCTTTTGCTCCAATGTTACCCCACATTAGAGTAAAGGCAGGCAAACACAAATGTGCACCACACTATTCAGACTTATTTGTGAAAAAGAAAAAGAGATAAACCATGCATCATTTTCTAGTTGGTCTATTCATATCCAGATTGTGTTGGTCTGTAGCATAACAGCCCACTAAAAGACATTAAGGTTTGTGATTGCAACGTGACAACATGTGGACAGATCCAGTGGGTATGAATACTTCAGTCAGGCTCTGTAATTGGATGTGATTAGAAAAGAAACCAAACATTTTGACATCTGCGGTAAACAGGAAATGCTCTGTATTTCTAATTAAAACGGACAAACTGTGGATCAGATAAGACTGAAAGCTGTAACGTTTCTTGTTTAGAACAGGTCCTGCAGGGTAGGATTTGAGACGAGGCAGGAATTTCTCTCATGAGCCAAGCGGCAAGGTGAGTTGTTTGTTGCCTTTCAGTCAGCGCAGGAGTGCGCCTGGACTCGCCCCTCCCACTCCTGCGCTCCAACTCTCTCCCCTGTGCTCTCCAATAAAGCGCTTTTTGTCCAGGGGAGTCGGCACTTGAGCGCATTCCTTGACGTGGAGGCTGGTGTGCCTCTCTCCCTCTGACCATTTGATGAGGTCCGTTCTTGATTGCTTAGGTTAAAATACGTCCACAGAGAGGAAAGAAAAGTACCCTTTTTTTATTCGTGCGCACACGGAAAAGTACCAAGTTTGGAGTATCGGCGAAGTGATCTGTTTGGATACGGACACAAGCGCGACAGCGCTCTTACAACTCCACCTCTACAAAGTTACGGGTAAGACTGCCCTGTACCTACAATTAAGACTTGGATAAAGGATATTCTCAGACCTGTAAAGCTGTATGTTGCGGATCAAGACGCCAACTAGGTGCGTAAAGTATTCCAATTGACGAACGAACCGGGCTAAAAATCTTAATAGATTCGTTCGCACTGTAACACATTAGTGAGTAGATTTGTTATTTAAGTGTTTTTTAAACCCCTTTAGTCAAAAAGGCAATAAAACAACCCTGCGCTGTAATTGTTTTTGATAAAAGCGCCGCTTCACGCACGTGTGTAACGTCACGATCCCCACATCAGATTTTTAGAGAAAATGCATCAAATTCCACAACTCGGGGTAAAATAAAGGTTTGCACGACTTTGAATGGACGCGCTTCTGTCTTCCTGGCATAAGACAGCAGTTTATAGGGGATGCGGTCGCCTCTAATGCCTCAGGTCAACAAACAGTGACACAATAAAAGCATGTTGTTTGGTAACTGGACCGAGCAACGCGTGTGCGCGGTGCATAAAAGTAGCCGTCGGGGCGGTAATGAGGCGGGCTGGCGTTGGACCGCAGGACGCCGTGCAGAACGCAGGGACCGAGCCGAGCGTCTAGACCGCACCGAGCCGGGCTCACCGCAGAGGACAGCTGTTTTTGGAACATGCAGCGGGGAGCGTCCCTCCGCAGGGCAAGTTCAACAGGACACAATACGCATGATTCGCATAGACGGTCAGTGTTGGGGTCTGCGGAGCTATTAGTGGCAGTGGCGGCCAAAAATGATATAAGAACCCAAGACGGATTTCTTTTTGGGGCCCCGTTTATGTGGTCCATGCTGGATCTTCTTCTGCATTCTGCGTTTATGGTCAGCTAATGACAGAAACAGCTGATATATGCTATTCATTAAATAAATTACACGTGTGATAAAGTGCGCTTCTATTTTTATTTATTTAGATAATTTTTGGTTGCTTTTTAATTTCCACTGTTTTTCTATAAAGCATTCTCTAGCTGATCAGGATACCCCCATACTCCCACTTTCCTCTTTAAGTAAATAGTAAATTTAAGGTATTCACGGGTCTTGTTATGTTTTTGTGTCTGTTGTTGACAGTTTATTTGTCCAAACTTCTGCAGCAACATTTTCTTTAGTTAACAAGCTATTTAACTCGGAAGTAAATTCCCTGTTTTATTTTATGGCAAAAAAAAAAAGCTACATTTATCAACATGGCAACTACGTGTTTACCCAGGAGTTAAAATAGAAACTTTTAAGCATAAGAATTTAAAGATTTAAGGGTAATGCATACTGTTATTTCTAAAGCTAGAGTTATTTCATATTCATCTAATAATAAATCGTGACATTGTGCATAAAATGTTTTTTTTCTGGTGGGGACACAAGCCGCAGAAATGGTTAAATTAGCTTCAAAGTTCTGTAGGCACTCTATGCAGCCACAAAGTTTGCTTATACTTTTGCCTGGCTCCAATTAATGGCCATCTTAGGCCCTTATGATCTATCAAGCAAAAAAAAATCTAAGACTGGACTGGATTAAAGCTCCATCTGGCCAAATATAATCCTCTTAAGGAAATCATTAGAGTGCAGCATAACAATAAACACTATTCCAAGCATGTGTTAGCAGAAAATTTACTTTTGAGCCAAGTTTCAGTTAAAAGTGATGAATTATGCCATTTTGCAACATTGAAAATGTCCATCAGCCACAGCTACCAGTAATGCAATGATTCAATTACACAATAACTCCATAACTCCAAATATGCAAAAGTTACAGAGCTGCCGAACAGAGCAATCATTTAGACTTTTAGCTGAGGGCGTTCCGGCCCAAGTTGCTCAGATCCAAGTAAAGGTAAACACAGAAATCAGACAAATGTCAGCATCCTTCAGCAGGCGCGCGGCAGCGCTGAGAGCGACGGGGTCAAATTCCTGAAAGATTAAATCTCAGGGTGACCTTCTCCAGGTTTAAACCAACATCTAATAAAGCGACGCGTCTCGACAAGTTTGAACCAATCTCAGTTCCGGAGAGTCAAGATTCAAGTAACGGTTCCGTTTTTGTGCTTTTGTTTGTTTTTTTTCCTGCTCACTTTCCGAATGATGTTTTGCCAGCATAAACATGTACAGATCAAGACCTCACCTGTGTTGGAAAAAATGTCATCAGATAGAACAACAGGGAAGGTTAATGTCTTAATCTAAGTAAGAACAACCCCCTTTGTTATCCTGCATGTCCCCGCAACAAGCCACAGAAAACCGCCTATATTCTCCTTGGGGCAAACAAACCCAGACCTAACTACTCCAATAGCCCCCTATTAACCCATCACCGGCGCTCTGCTTGTTTCATCGCCAAGTGCTCCATCGCAGGGCGTCATTATGTTGTAAAATAAGCTCCTCTGTCATTCACAGTATGTAATGGTTGCAATCTGTTAATATATTAAGCTACCAGTCATAGCGGAGCAGCCACAGGAGGCCAATTACCCCCGCACTAATGTGGAGAAATTTGAGGCTGCAGATGGTGACACCAAAAGTAAAAGGAGAGTGCTGCTGGGCACCGTCTGATGTTGTAAATGACACAGAAGTGTGCCTGAGCGGTTATTTGTAGTTAGTATTTTCAGACTGTTGTGTTTGCTGAGACTCAGACCTCTCAGAGCTGAGAGAGAGGCTGAAAGATCTCTGAGAGAGTAAGAAAAACAAAAAAAGAAGGAGATAACGGTTACTTCTGCATCGCCTTTTGAAAGTGATTCAAAGTTTAGATGCCAGCTTGGTAAAATATTAGTACCACACATGGGGTGCTGGTGTGAAGATGAAGGAGAGGGCGTGCTGTACCGTATGCACAATGAACGGCTTATTTTAGCCGTGTGTGTGTGTGTGTGTGTGTGTGTGTGTGTGTGTGTGGCCGGGAAGCAGACTGAAGAGAGCGGGGTCTCTATCACAGGATCTGATTCAAACGATTAAGCACAGAGCCGTCGCTCATGCATTTAGTCACAGAGATGTTGAAACCACACCACCACCGCCCAGTCCAGGATGGCAACACTGTGCCACTGGGAGCTTTTATCTGTTTTTTTCTTGTTTTTTCTACACAAATTCAAGGCTGGCATTTCATTATCTGTGCCAAAGAGCTCGGGAGGGAAAGAGCTCTGATGTCTAAATCCGCTACGGACCACAATTATAACTTTTCGTTTGTTGCTTTTTGAACTGAACTAAGAGCCGGCTTCCTGTGCAGCCTTGGAGACTCTCTGATATGATGCAAGGGTTCTCTAAGCCTGGAAAAAAAAAACATTAGTTTCATCTCCAGACTTTTTCAGAATTCCTGACTATTCCCATCCCATTGAAAGATCCATCCATCACAGTTTTCTCAGCTTCCTAACCACAGCAGAAACATCTTCTGAAAGTGTAAGGGTTGCTATTTTATAGTTTAAAAATGGTCTGAAAGGGAACTGAGAACTTTTAGTTGGGAAAACTATGGATATTTTACATGAAAATTACATAGTGACCCCGTAAAACATAATGTTGTGAAACTTGTACATTCATCTCTTGATACTGAACGGCGCCTTCGTCCTTCCCCCAAACTTCCAGACTTTTTTAGGGCTCAGTTCTACACCAACTAGGGCGAGTGCCTGAAGCATTCGACCCTCAATATCAGAGGGATTAGAGGGTTAAAAGTCAGGTGCTGAGGCGAGGAGGCCTGGGGAAGGGAGAAGAGCAGGGCACACTCTCAGAAAGCAGGGAGAGGGCAGCTGAAAGGGCGAGGGAAGAAAAAAACGTGTTACAATTAGCGAGGAGGAAACTCAAGAAGAACAAAATTCTTGTTATGTCAAAACTTGACATGTTATTGTTCATCTCCCCTCTGAGGTGGCACAGCAGGAGGGCTGCTGCCATCGCCGAAGCTCTTACTTATAGGAGGCGTCTTGAGTAAAAACCCCCGAGCTTCAAAAGCCTCGGCCTCAAACATCAGTGCTGCACCAGCGGTATGTGGAGGCGAACCCCAGCTCGTACGCCTGCCAAGCTAAATTGAAGAAGAGCTCGCCGATGCAGCCAAATGATGCGTTCAGAAGAACCACTTCAAAACCCTTGCATAAATACACACACACACACATGCAAAGGGATCAAAGGGGTTTTGGAGTGGCCCGGTTTGAGCCCAAACCCCCCAAATGACTGCTGCCCTCCACGTCCACTTTCACACAGAGTACCCCCACAAGCGTGTCGAATCAGCCTTTAACAAGTTCGCAGAATCCAACCTGCGACTGAAGCTCCTAAATACATTTGGAAAGTTCTGGATAAAAATAGGAAAATCTGTACAGATGTGCAAAAAAAAAAACAACACAAAAACAAAACAAGTTCTAAAGTAGTGAGGGAGAAAAAAACGAGGAGGAGAACTAGGATGTTCATCTATAAAGAAAGACACCACAAATTGCTGCATTTCATTTGGTCTGCAAAAAAGAAGAAAAAGCAAAGAAACGACTCTTAATCTAAGGTTGCAATTACTTCTGGCCCGCGCTGTAATTAGGAGATGAGCCATGAACTAGATCTAACTGGGCAAAAGGCAAGCAAGGACCCGAGCACATGCAAACACACACCTACAAGTGCCCCAAAAATAAAAAGAATTAGAAAAAAACGCATCAGCAGGGATACGATTACTGGTAATGGACCCCTTTTGCCATAGCTGACAGCTCTTAGTTATTTCCTATAGTATATATCACAATGTTAGAGAACACAGAACGATCTCTATAGACCGCTGGTTCTCAAAGCTGGCCCTTTTTAGGTGTTACCCTGCTGACAAACAGCCTTCTGCAGCATTTGATCACACGCTGAGGAGGTAACGATCATTTGAATCGAGTGCACTGGAGCAGAGACGCATCTAAAACATTAAAAAACAGTAAGCCCTGAGGATCAGGACGGAGAACCATTGCTCTAGATCATCCACGTTCCTCTTAAATGCTACCCATAGCTTCATTTTGTGTCTGCTGAAACATTGTTTTGCCTAAAAGGTATTTTAATAAGCTTTGCAGTATCTTTAGGGAAGAAAGTGGCCCACAGCATCACAGACCCACCATCGTACTTAACAGTGGCCATAAATACATTTTATTTTAACATGTCTCACACCAAACCTGTGTTTGTTGACAAAAAGCTCATCTTTAGTCTCATCTGACTAAATGCCTAGTAGAGATGTGATGATTGTTTGGCATCACTCCAACACAGCGTCTTGGCTTGTAGTAGCATGTAATGGTTGTCGTGGCGGCTTGGCAACCCCAAAAGGGACCTTGTTCACTGCAGTGAGATTTGGAGATCTGTTTCTGATTTCTAATAAAAATATTCTTTGATATCTTGATATCAACTTAAATGTAACATTTAAGTTAAAAAGCGCTTCAGTTTTGTTCATTCTAAAGGGATCGTTAGAGGTACTGATTCCCCCCCACTGAATAAATGCACTCAAATAAAAGGTATTTTTCATTGAGATATGGTGCTTCTCTTAAAAGAAAGTGAATTTATTTCAAACGATTTTACACGTCTTCATCAGGAGTGCCAATAAATTCCCAGAATAGCCGCTAATTGAACAGAACCAGAAGAAAATATGGAGACAGCTTCCATCCCAGGTTTTTGTGTCCTCTAAGCTCACAGAAGGTGGAGTCGTTCTCGCACACCTCCATGGGGGTACATCTTACTCACAAGTCCACACGTACACACAGACTGCGGCGGCCCGACCTTTTTGTTCTCCAGCTCCCTTTTTTTTCCTTTACGTCTATTTCAGTCGCAGCCAGGGTGACACAGATAGCGCTGCTATCTGGTGCCACTCTCTGAGTTGGAGGGCCGGACGCAGGCCGAGAGCGGGAATCTGTGCCTCTATCTGAACGGCAGCATAAATCGTCCAGAATCCCAATCACTTAACGCTTAAACAGAAGAGCGACGCAGGTTGCGACTTGTACCCGCCAGGAAGTCGAGCAAGAAGCTTCGCAACTTTAAACGACTTAAGCAAAACAAAAGTCTCTATGATTGGTTGATCTTGATACCGGGCATGCTATTGTCAGTAACACAGAGCTACCGCTGTTCCAGAATCTTAATCAGAAAAGCAGAATTGCGCCATTTTGGGTCTTGAGTTCCACCTTGAATGCTAAATATTTATACTTCAGTCAAGGGAGCGTCTGAGAGGAAGTGACCTTCAAAATCTAACCGCAGCAGGGTCAGTGCACATGCGTCCTCTGATTTAGCAGCTACTTGCCTTTACCTGTGTAGATAGCCGATTTATATGCAAAGAAGTATGCCTGAAAGAATAAAGCTTATTATGGTGGTGTAGAAACACATCGGCTAGTGAATAAAGATGTAAGGCAGAGCGCTTTGAACCAAAAATAGTCCAGAAACATGATAGTTTGACGTGTAAACACACTGAAGACAGGCCCGCAAATTGGTGTGTTGGTTTAGGTGTTAAGTAATTAATTCGAATGTAATGCGGTTTATAATCCCCCGCTTACCGGAAATAACATAATACAGAAAATACAGTAAAATCCCTACAAATACAAGTCATCTGTCATAGTTGCTCTTTGTAAAAGTGGGAAATGATCCAACAACACAGATAATATTCACTGATAATTGTCTACAAAACAGTTAAAAATAAACCCAACGACCAAATTAGGATAAATTTGACCTTTTTTGTCCAAACAATTTGCCCTTTTCGCCAGTCAGAGCCGAATTATCGATTCGCACATCCATGCAGATACAATTTTTTTTTTGATATTTAATGTTTTATATTGTTTATCTGTATGTACAAAAAGCTGTAAGCACATCAGGTAGCACACCTTTCATGTTATAAGATCGTGGACAGGAAGCTGATTACTAATAAATAGATAAAAAAAAATGTGTTTTAACAGCAGCAGTTCTGTATGCGGCCAAGGCCAACGAACATGCCTGAAACAATAAAAAACGTTGATTCAAATTACTGTAAAATTCCAGTCAAAACTGGTCGCACCGCTATGCTAAAACAACAACAACAGAACACACTGTATGAGGGCACGGAGTTTAACTTAAAGCAAACAGACGATGAGGTTGACGAAGCCAAGACAAGGAGCTGACAGGCGAGCGGAGAGAGGCGGGCGGTCGGCCTGCATTCTTGCCTACTTCCCCGCGCTCTGTCATCTTGTTGTGTTGCCACACAGCCGGCCGGCCGGCCGGGCCGCTCAGCATGCTCCCGCACACAGCTGGAATCTAACCAATTAACAGCAACAAGACTTCCTGTTTCGCTTGTGGGGCATTAACAGTGCATGACAGAGTGGCTGAGTTCCAGCTAAGTAGAGCAGGTTATACAAGGAAAAGGTGATTTGATGAACAGATCCAATTGTTTTGTTATTTCCAGGTGGAAAAAAAAAGCACCTGGAAAGCAGCTAAAGAAGAAGAAGAAGAAGAAGAGGGGAGCAGGAGCAGAAAAGGAAGCATCCTGACTGGGTAAGTGAATTTGGCTGCTTTACCACAAAAGTGTCAATATAAATAGGATATGGTTAGCTGCTATAATACCAACACATGGTTAAGATCAGGAGCAATTTGTGTATTATTGCAGAAAAAAAAAGCTCCATAAATAATGTCGCATTTCTGATGTGGTTATATTAATAGGCACTTTGAATATTTGAATCCAGAACCCCAAGAAGCCGCTGCTGGCGGTCTTTAGTGTGTTAACTCTAACACCCTGCTTCCTCAAGAGGCCTTTTCACTCTGAGCCTGTTAACAAAGACTGGCAGGAGAACAAGAGCAGCTCTCTTACCAAGCACAAGGCATTTCAGTGAAACATGGGGTCTGCGTAGGAACCGCATAGGAAGTTTGTTTCTTTTCCTGAACTTCAGGGATTGTTGCACATACAGTTTCTGTTCCCATTGCCAATTTATACCACCATTTATACTTAATGTCCACATACTGAAACTGTTGAATATCTATTTATTTCTCTTTGTTTTTATTGACATAGATAGGCAAACAAATGCTCTAGTTTCCAAAATTATTAAGTTAATTGAGTATTTTCTGGAAAAGACTCTTTTGTAAGATGATGGATAAGGACCCTGCTAGGGACCTTGTTAATGTTTGTTATATAACTCATAAAACCATAATGCCTTTAATATAAACTATGGGAAATACAAAGTGAACCATGGTTGGTACGAAACGCCTCATGTCAGACGACACCACTTCATACCCAGAAAGGGGTGAGGTACTACAAAGGTAATGGCAACGGGGCAAAATGAAAAGTAGTTTGGGTATTATTTATCTTATTAATAGGGTCCACATAATAGCAATGTCATTAATCACAGAGAATTAATACAGCCAAAAGTTTTACTGAATATTCTTAAACATTGGTATTAAGCAGGAGTCTCTGATTTGATGCAATGTCTAATTTTAAAGTTCGCAATACCCTTTTAATAAATCTTGGCCTGCTTTCATGTGTAAGGCATTCATACCTTTAATATTGACTGCATATACGTTTGTAGATAAAATTAATACATTTTTCAAATCTAAGTGACTTGACATTTAAAATGAAATTCACATTGGAAGAGTGACTACCGTATTTTTCGGATTATAAGTCACACTTTTTTTCATAGTTTGGCCAATCCTGCAATTTATAGTCAGGTGCGACTTGTGTATCAATTATAAAACATACCGACCAGCATGAACCAAGTAGTAAAAAATTACCGTCTATAGCCACAAGAGGGCGTTCTAGGATTGTGAAAACTACAGGCTGCTCCTGTACCACTTAAAAAAATAATTGAAACATTAACTTATAGACAACAAAGACTGAACACCTGTACATATGTTGTTTTGCTGTCTCAGTATACATTCACGCTGCAGAGCTTGCGTGGCGCAGCTCGAAGGGCCCAGACCACGACAGAACCCTGTTATCGGGGTGTCCGCGAAGCTAATAACAGCTAGCACTAGCTTACATGTCTGTTGTCCGGGCGGTTTAAAACTTTACTGATGCACGAGAGCTTATGTTGCTCTCAAACATCCGTGAAATCCGTGTCAACAGCACATAGCACCGATACAATTGTGGTCTAATTTCAGCGTAGTTTTGACAACTTTCAGCGTAACTGGCCGTTATGCGGGAAATATGCTGACGAGAACCCTGCCGGTTGGAGTTGCTGGCTTTTTATACTAATTTACTCAATTTAACCTCCCAGGTATATTTCATATAATTCAGCCCATTGTGGATGCAGCTGTGTGATTGAATAAGTTGCCATACCTTATAGTCTGGTGCAACATTTTTTTCCTCTTTATGACGCATTTTTTGACTGATGCGACTTATATTCTGGAGCAACTTACACGGTAAAATGCGGTATATTGGGAGTTGCAGCTTAACCTCAGTCTGTTTTATGTAACCTAAACTGCACACTGCGATTAGGCAGCTAACGGTGTAAGGAGAGCTGCGCAGAAGTCGTATAATAAAAACAGACAGGCTAACGTTAGCCTAGCACTTCTCCAAACAGTGGCCACAGAAGTGGTAAGGCGCTTTGCCTCGGAAATATATTTAGAAACAGCATTCTGTTAATCTGAAACTCCTTTGGAATATATCTGTTGCTTTGAAGAAAAACAAGTACTGGAACGCCATTGGTGAATGAGTTAAGAAGGGCACAACTGCAATACCAGTGTAGACCGTGTAGCATGCTATTCTACAGCAATTCAAAGCTTCTGAGTGTTCAGCCGTACATGGCTTTGAATTTAATTAACTTTAATGACATAGTTACCTGGGAGTTGGTATTGGAGAGTGTTTTTTTTTAATAACTCAGATTGGACTGCCCTTGTAATTGAATGTCAGAACACGAGTGATCCTCTGTTCACCTTACGAACCTTTTCCTGACCTTTCACCCTCCACCCTGCCTCGATGCTGTTCCAGTTGTCGATGAGCTGTGACGGGGACTGTGTGGGCTTGTAAAGACAAATCCACACACACACACACACACACACACACACACACACACACACACTCACAGTCTCCCTGGTCCTATGGACGCACATCGCTACTCTTGCTAATTGCCTCCCTCCCCCTCCTCCCCATCCACCTCCTCCTCTTGTTTGAAAACGAAGAAGACGGAGCCGTGAAGTATTGATTTCTGGCTGTAACCCCCACATTCCACATACTTCTTTTTTTTTTTATCTTGCTGTAAATTATTTGCAACTAGCAAAAACTTTGGTGTCAACACCGAACCCATATCTGCCTTCAGAGTTTTACCATCAAAAGCTTTCCCTCGAAATTGCAACACTCGCATCTTTTACTCATCTTTTTCCAGATGCGGGCTTGTAATCCTGCATGCATCTGCAACACTTTCACAGCATGTAGTAATATGAGTGGGTATGGCTGAGCTACAGTTTTCTATCAATGCACCCCCGCTAGATCAGCATTATAATTATGAGTTAAGAAAGTTAATATTTCAACCTCAAGGCAAACACTGGAGAGCAAACAAGGGTGTTCCAAGATACTTCCATATAGTGACTCTACTACACGCTTAAATAAACTCTTAGACATCAGAGCACTGATCCTGATCACACGTCTGTGAGCAAACACACGAGAGTACACGCTGCTATGTGTTTTTGAACACAGGAATCTGCTTCGCTTACCTAAAAAAGACATATAAATGGACGTGTTGATTTAGAGCAAACAACTGCTCCTTCTGCCGACAAAAGTTACTGTTTGATTCTGACAAAGCGATCATTTGTATCTTTCGTCTGAAAGCGCGATAAACATGTCATGTGTAATGAAGGAATAGATCTGGGTCATGAACCCCCCACAAAGGGCCCCTATGTCTCTTGGTTACCTTTTTTATTTGGAATATTAGGTATTCGAACATTATTGGCTTTGTTGGTCTGCCTAAAATAAAATGATAGGGAATCAGAGAATGTTGTCAGCACGCAAAAATGAGTGCAGCTTGGTTAGTACCTCATCTTCCTCGTGCTAGATTCGAGGGAGCCTGAAGGGAGAGCACACCCAGCTGCAGGCAAGCTGTAAAAGGTCAATGCTGAGGACTGAAAACTGATGAGGACCTCACCTGTTTGGGTGAATTTGATCGTGGAGCTCACAGCTCCTCTAAACAGTCCCTATAAACTGCTAGTCCTGATTTTGACTCATGATTTGTATGTGACCTTTTAAGCTTCGATTGCATATTTCCCTTTAGATCTGCTGGTGACAAAACAGCATATTTTCATTATAAAACATCAAAAAAGAGAGTTTTGGTTTAGAAGGTGACACACAGTGTACCTGAGGCAATGAAGGGGAGCATTAGGAGCGGAGAGGGGAACTTTGTACCGCCTGACTGCAGCCTTTTCTAGCCAACCTCTGAGTGCTGGAGCAGCAACAATGTAGGCAACAGTTTCACAATAAATTCCTTTGTGACACTGTAATCAGCACCAGTGATCTCCGGTTCACATTTATCTTGTGTGTATGCCACATTGTTTTTTCTTTTCCCTTTATTTCTTAAAGAAAAGAAAAAACTGCAGGGCAGAACGACATAAAATCTCTAACAGTGGGTCTTAATATGTACAATTCCTCGCTATAGTTTAATTCATCACATCTTCAATATATGGATGTCATGGGCAACTTAATGTAGCCAGAACTCAACCAAATCCTAATGGGTCAATACTAAAAACTCAAATCTTAAAATATACTTTAAACAACTGACGCGAGTGCTTCAAAAGTAAATAGAGAGCCATGCAAAAGTATCCATCACCAATTATATTTATAGCCTTACGATTTAGTAGAATAGACAGAGACAAAGTGGTGCATAATTGTGAAGAGTTGTGCAAATTATCAATGTTTTTTAAAATGTGTTTACAAATAAAAAGGATTTAATGCTTGGCATGCATGTTTTTTGCAACAAGGTGGATGCAGCATCATGCTGAGGGGATGCTTTTTTTCAGTGGACTACCTTTTGCTGCAAGTCTTTTGCAGAATATCTCTACCAGGTTTGGACATTTAGACAATGATTTTCTTATTTGCAAAAATACTAGTCAGTCAAATCGGACTGTCTACGAATAGAAATATTGAAAGTGTTTTCGCCCATTGGTAATTGGATTTAGGTCTGGACTATGAGCCATTCTGATTTTTGTCTCATCTGTCCAGAGAACCTTCTTCTACATACTTGCTGTGTCCCCACATGTGTTGTGGCAAAATGAGGAAAAAAGGACTTTTTGTCCTTTGTGGTATTTAAAAAGTCACTTATTTCTTGACATAGAGCATAGAGGAATCTGAAGCACATACTTGGATAAGGCAACTGGCATGTTTGAATATCCAGGAGTATGACTCAGATGAGCTAAGAGGCAAACGGATAATTTTCCTCAGTGAGTACGTGTGACATTGTTTGTTTAACAATCGTCAGGCTGCCATTCGTTCGCTCGGTTTCAACTGGCACCCAGTAGGCCTGTCTGAGTCACACATCCTCCGACTCGTTATTGAACCTTCACACGTTGATTTTGCAACAGAAGGGGGGAAAACTGTCAGAATCAAGTTGAACCAAACAAGCGAAACCTCATCCCGAATCTTTTAATAGAAATGTATCAATAATTAGATATCATTTTTCCAGTGAAGGATTGCTGTCCTGTTTGTCATTGAACAAACAAGTGGCACTGACGAATTTCTACAGAACAGGAGTAATCTCTAGGTCCAGAGTATGACAAGTATGCATGGCGTGCAACGTCAGGTAGATAAGGATCCTAATGGCGAGGCGAAAAGCTAGCATTATAGCTACAACACGGCGGAAAGAATGTCACTCAGGAAGGCAGAGTGTCGGCATGTGGAGGTAACTGTAGGCTTGTGGCTGACTGAACAAACTGGTCCATCCAGCTTCTTCAGACCAAGAAAAACACAAAACTCAAAGAATGTCCTTCTATTATCCAAAATGTACTTTTTGCATGTATTTGTACTTCCTTTTGGGTCTCTACTGCTTCTAGAAAGAGATAGATAAAAAAGAAAGAAAGAAAGAAAGAAAGAAAGAGATAAGCGCGAAGCCCCCCCCCCCCCCCCCCCCCCCCCCCCCCACCACCACCAAACACACACCACCACTACTAAGCTGTTTTTTGGCAATAAATAAATGTTTTGTTGGTGTCTGGAAAATGAGAGATTTCAAAAACCTCCCGATTATTACATCACAATCGGCAACACTGCCCCTCACCTAGCAACCCAAGCGTAGCTCCGCCCTCTGTATCAGCTGATTTTACAGCAGTATGTGCTCTACAATGGCTATTTGGCATAAACATTTGTCATTTAGCACAAGCCAATGCTAACAGTAGTCTACTGATAGCCACGTGTCCGTTTAAAAACGTACCATTCAGAAACTGCATCCTTGCTGGTTGTGCAGGAGGCTCCACTTCTCCTGCTTCTGGGTCAGACTCAGGCTCAATGATATAGTGTTTGCACCATTGTGCATCTGCTTGCGACATTTTCTTGTGTTTTAAAGTGCGAGTGTAAACATTGAGTTGTGGAGCACGGCCAGCTGTAGCTTAGTTGCATAAAATTGACAGAGCCCTAAAAACAGCTCATTCTGAGAGGAGCTCAAAGTAGGCAGAACTGAGGAGGTGAAAACTTATTATCTGAGAATGATTTTGTGCTAAGAATTTAATGAACATGTCTCGTATAGCCCATAGCCTTGTTTAAAAGGCAGCATAATGGGTCATATTTAATACTAGGTATTTTTAAATTGACTTGAAGCTTAAATTGACCCAATCTGGCTGCGGCCTTGCTTGGGTTACATGTCTGCACCAGTGCGGCAGAGCTTTCTGGACAATGCCGCCAAAAAAAGAACAATAACGTTTTGATAGTAACCGGAGGCGTGGATCGTCTCCTAACGGAAATGAAAGCGCAAGGCCGGCGACTGGAAAGGGTTCAGCTTCGTCACAGCCGGCCCTAGCGCATACGGTTTTCCTGGCGACGTGAAGCTTTTGGCCTGAGCAGGCTGCTGTGACCTCTGCAGTGTTGTGGCTCGCTGCCGTGTCCGACAGAAAACGATGAATAAGAGACACGAGGCGCAGGACCGACAAAAGCCGTGGGTGTAAAACACTTCTTTTGAAAAAAAAAAAACGTATCAAAGGACGTGTTGTCAGTGTTTGCGCTGGAATCATGTGTCCTCTCGGTAACGTGAGCGCCTTGTGGTGAAGGTCCCCAGCAGATCCGCGAGACAAAAGCGACTGTGAGCTACTGTTTTTAGAGGGTCAGAGGGCAGGAGACGTCGACGAAAGACTTGCGTCGTGGCCGAGGTGAAACAAGAGACAAGTGTGTCTGGCCTCAGCCAGAGTGTGTGCTTGTTTTTATTTACTCTACTAGAGCAGCTGTCATATCCTTGTAGCAATAAAACAAAAGGAAATGTGGATAATTTCCTCTTTGGAACGCACGCTACCTGACCTCAACGCGCCAACGCTCAGAGCAGAGGAGGCAGACTCAAGACTCTAACATGTGCTCTCTCGCAGACGAGACTCTGCCACCGACCTCCTCTGGTTTCCTCCTCCGTCTCTCTCCGGCCCCGGTTGTATCATTTAATCAGACACAGTCCGGAGGGGTTTTGGGTTTCACCTCTGCCCCCCCGGAGGAGCATAGGAAAAAGCACCTGTTGAGATGAGACTCAGGTGTATGATTGTAACTGGAGCTGGGTGTGTGCCTCTTGTCCAACAGAGGATGTTAACTGTGTTGTGTGGGCCAGAGTTACAACAGAGGACGCTGAATAGAGCGCAGAAGTGGAAACACTAATCTGAGCCTAACCTCTGACCCAGAGGAGTTGCTCCGCGTCTCGCTTGCTTATGGGCTTTGTCGTCCTTTTGAACTGATGCTATCTGGCTGCTCTTTTTGTAATTTTAGAGTAGATGAGAATGAGCTAAAATGTAACTACTCACTGGTATCACAAAATCAGAGACGACGGTGTTCATACGGGGTCAGCAAATGCATCATGTTCTTGGGTGTTTTTACCATGAACCTACCCTCACATTAACCCCTGCACTTGTATATCATGCTCTCTTTCAAGTCCTCCAGCTGTATGCTCTGATGCTATTGCTTCACGCTCTTCTAAAGACAGGTCCGAATCATAAATCTTAAGATGAAAGGGGCTTTCTTTCAAACCAATAAGCTATTATACCACAAATAGATGTTGAAAAGAAAACTAAGTGTAAAAAATTGAGCAAAAATTAAAGACCTGCAAAAGTATTCGTAACTCTAACTGTCAAACATTTTGTTACAACCCTCAACTTCAATGTTTTTTTTTTTTTTTAGTTGTAGAGATCCACAGCTTTGGTGGGAAAACGCTTCAAGAGCACAACTAATAGTCATGTTCTCCACAGTTTTAGTGTCTTAAAAGTCTAGATTAAGGTTTTCCCACAGCAACTGCAGAGGACACAGCAAACATGTGAAGAGAGCTCTGATCAGACTCTATAATTAAGCTTTTTGGCCTACACAAAGAAGCATATGGGGAACAGAAAACTAACACTTCACATCCTAAAACATGGCGAACCATGGGGAGTGGCAGCATAATGGTGTGGGGACGCTTTCATTCAGCAAAGACAGGGAAGCAAGTAAGAGAATATCCACAAAGGCAGGCAAGACTTTTTTTTTTATTCATAAGAAATTAAAAACCATTTATCAAATTACTTACATTTTACATTTATGCAGTAGTTTTGAGTTGGACCAGGACATAAAACCCCAATAAAAATACATGAACTGTTGGGGTTGCGTAACAAAGAGTATTCAGCCCAGTAGAGACCTGTTTAAGTGGTTTTCTGCGCTAATTATATGCACAGCCCAATAAAATCACTTGGCTCCAGCGGTGCTGATATACAAAGGATGCGGCTGTGCCTCGGGCCCTTTTCGTGTGGTCAGACTGAAATGTGTTGGCAGCAGGGTTTGTGCAGCACATTGTGGCAATACTGAAGCCTGCAGATGACACCAATCAGAGTGGCTTCGAGACGAGCATAGTCAGTGACATTTAAAGGAAAACTTATTTATTTTACAATAAAATGCCTTTTTTGTTCCAAGTACTGAATTGACCTTGTTACAAGCTTATGCTAGTGGACATATATTTAGAGATAACATCTATTTTTCCTGTTTTAATAAGGTGGTTGGTGTCTGTTTGGCTTTACAATCACCATGTGCACCTCACCTTTTGGTTGGGTATCATTATCTACCACAGTTCAACAGATACAACCAGAAATAAAAGCACTGTGTAAGATACAAATGAGTCGATGCCATAAAAGACACATCGTCGTGCACCAGCAGACTTGCAGTGACATGACATTCTGACATTTAATCTGTGCTTCATGCGTCTCCTTCTCTGTCCTCCCTCGTGTTGCTTCTCCGGCGATACTCTTGCTTCACCTTTCTGTTTCTCCCTTGACCCTTTTGTCATGTTGACGGATAGCTCGGCTTGATTGTGGATAACAGACTCCAGCTGGTGGCAAAGGCTTTGCTGGTGGTGGAAGGGGGACTTGGGATGCTGTAGATCACGCACCTAATGCACATTCCACAAGCAGTTTTCCCCCCCCACCCCCCGAGAAGATAAGGTCAGTGAAATAAAAAGCCTCTTTGATGGGAGTATCTACCCCGCTGTGTGCAGTCTTATCCAGAACTGTCAGCCGGCATCATTCGCTCGTTTCGTCTCTGGCCCAGCTTGTCCACACATTGTCGTTAGCCTTCGGCCCCGAAGACAGGGACTCTTGACCCCATGGACTGCTGGGATTTAATTGCTGAAGTCCACTTCAGCGTCCTAAAGTCAGACCTTAT
The DNA here is from genome assembly GCF_011125445.2 of Fundulus heteroclitus. Taxonomy (NCBI): domain Eukaryota; kingdom Metazoa; phylum Chordata; class Actinopteri; order Cyprinodontiformes; family Fundulidae; genus Fundulus; species Fundulus heteroclitus. Next base: position 20,031,267 of record NC_046376.1, on the reverse strand, counting down.
TCATTTTGGGCCCCTGCTGACAGAAACCTGCTCTTATCTCTGCCGAATAATGAGGGCGCTATGGGAGAGGGGGAAACGTGATTATTCCTTATGCCTCTTTCTTTCCTGAAGTGCTGAACATGTTTGTCACTTTGTGTAACACAGATACGTTCACATGCGCCCTCCTTCAGAGTTTTGGCACATTTTCTAGCTTCGTATTGCTTCACATTTTCACCAGCCAGGAGATTTAATTCTAATATAACCAAACAACGTCAGATTGATGCACAGATTTTAAAAGATCTGCTATGAATCCAATCCTTTTGTTTATAAACCCCCAAAAAGCTTCCTGCAAATCTTAAAAAGCCAACAGCAGAGCCAAGATCCCCCCCCCCCTTTTTTTCTCTCAAAACTCCACCGCTGCCTGTTTCAGGAATGTTTCAAGTGCACAGGGGAGAGAAAAGGAAATTACAAGTCGAGAAAGGAGGAGGAGGACGGCAAGTCAGGATAGGGGGGGGGGGGGGCATTCCTCCACTATGTGCAGGATTACAACTTGTCTTTCTACTATCTCTCTCTGCACCTCCACTCACAGCAATCACTCACCACAGCAGCGATGCCCCAGCTGCACCTTATCTTAGCCGCCAATCAGCACGAGCCTGCTGCAGCCAAAAAGAAAAAGACAATCTAACCTTTCAAGTTCCAGTTTATCTCAGATCGGGCTGAATCCCTCCCCGACTAGCTCCGCCACAGTTTCGCCTCCTCGGGGTTTTATCAGATGGGCCTAGCCCAGTTTGGAGCGAGGCACACTCAAATAAACATTCTACCCACTGGGAAGCTACGATCGAAGTACCGCCATGAATTTTCTAAGGAAAATATCCTCGGTGTTATTTTGCTCCTCCAAAGCTGCTTAAAGTTGCTGTGGATCCTGGCTCTGAACACTTTGCTCTTGTCCAGAATATTAACAAAGATTTACTTTACAGGAAATAATTAAAAAAAGAGCATACTTTCCAGCTGTTGTTTGATTCTCCCTGTTCTCAGAGCCTTCCTATTATCTTTTCAGATCTTTTAATTTTTGGTGAGATCTGTGCACACTTTGCTCTTTTTATCCAAACGTTCATTACTTCAGAAGCCCTTGGTGTACTGGAAACGTCTTGACTCTGTCTGGATGACATGTGAGACTTTGACTCAAACCTTTAGTATCAAGAAACTCATTTTATTCCCAAAACAAGCAAATAAATGCTGCCATTTTGGATTCATCCCCAGCTACTGACTCGGCAACCAGACTCTTACAGAACTTGACATGAATCCCTGCAGGCCTCTAAGTGTAAATTATGGGTTAACTGCAACCCTTCACCTCTGCTGCTCATTCACTTGTAGCCAGCAGCAAACTGTTGCCTTCAGATGCTGTCATGACTTTTTCAGCCAGGTTTTCCAGTAAGGATATATATATATTTTTTTTGAAGTGTGAGTGGGTTTTTCTGCACAGGGATTTTGCAGATCTGGACAGGGTTTTTCCTCCTGCTTGCAGGTGGCGACTCTGCAAGGAGGGATCTGGTTTGTTTAATTGTACCCTGAGGTTTCCCACAGGTCGATTTTTCTGACGGGGCTTGACAGAGCAACGGAAAGCTGGCAGTTTACAGTTGACATGTAGAAGACAGTGATGGCTGCGCGTCATCATAAAGAGGGTCAAATTTTATGAAGAAGCTGTTACAAAAGTATGTTGAAGGAGCAGTAAAATAAACAAATAGCCAGCATGGTTGTCTTTTTCTAAGAAAATGACACCTACTTAGAATTTTCTTTTAACCTCATACGGTTTCACGTTTTACTACAACCGCAAACACAATGGAGATTTTATGTGATTTTTTTAATCCAAAATAAGAGTGCAGCGGAGTGCTGATCAAGCCCCCTGTACTCGGATACCTCTAAATTAAATCCATTGCAATTAATTGCCTTCAGAGGTCGCATAAATGGTGGCGGTAAACTAAAAGTCTACATCACTCAGAACACACCATCCTCAGCTTGAAACACAATGGTGGCAGTGTCATGGTGTAGGTTAGCTTTTCTTTTGCATTTACACGGAAGCTGGCCAGAGTTGACAGATTGAACGAAATACAGGGTAATTGTGAAAGAAAACTTTTTAGAGAATCCAAAAGAGCTGAGACCGGAGCAGCAGAACAACAACTGAACATAGTTTTCCTACAATGTAATGGTCTTATTTAACCCATATTGATGCTTTAGAAAGGCCCATTCAAAATTAAGACATGAATCAAATTTAAAAACTTGGAAAATTGATGTTCACATTGGCTCTCCATCTGATCCGACTGGGCTTGATCACTGTACAAAGATGTTTGGGCAAAAGTCTGAGCCTCTAGATGTGTATAGCTGGCAAAGAGAAACCCCAAAAAACCTGCAGCAATAATTCAGCAGTAAAAGGTGATTTTGTAAAATATTGAATCAGTGGACTGGAGATAAATATCACCAACACTTTTCAGACTTGTATTTTAAGAAAGAAAAGCTATAACTACAGCCTTTTCATTTTAGTTTGCCACTATTTGCTAATTTATGCTAGCTACAAATTAGTTTAATGTTTTCAGTGCAACAGCACAAAATATAAAAAAAGCTTCAGCAAATCCAACTAAATCTACTAGCAATATATAATTCTATACATTTTCATGTCAAGGCTAACTTCTTCTTTATATAGATCAAATACATGAAAAAAAAAACACATACCATTACTTTAGTTTACTTAAGATTACTAACCATAGAAAATTTAAATTAATCGCACATTTATAAACTAGCTGATTCTTCTTGCATCTCATGAAATATTTACATGCCATTGCTTGTAAAGTAAAATATATTTACATATGGAAATTTAAGTGGAAAAAGTCATCACATGAAAACAGGGATGAACATTTCCTTTAGATTTTCTGCTGAAATGGGTCACACCACTACTGAGCCACGTGAGAACACAAAGTTCTGATTGTACTCTGTGTCAAATTGTTGCCTCCAAAAAGTTGGGTCCTATCCAGGTATTTATGCAGAGATCAACAACTGCGCCTTTTACGGCCTTAAAAAAATACTCCCTGTAGCATTCAAGTTGGCAAACTTATAAGATGTCATAATTGCAGCTGCAGCAGTGTGAATATAGAGTCTTTATTCGCTACAAAAGTGAAAGGAAACCCAGAAAAATTTAGAGTAATCTTAGGCCAATCAAGCAAACGTGCATTTATTTATCAGGGTTTTTATCAGATACATTTTGCTTCTTCCCCCATGCTTGTCAAACTTGATAGCACTGGGTGATAAACAGCTACAAAGACTCTTGTCTGAAACTGGTTCCTACTTTATCTCCCCCTCATTCCTCTCTCCCTCTCCTTTCCATCATCCTTTGAAGTAGCGTGCTGACACTCCACTTCAGCATTTGTTTTAAAAAGCTTGGGCTCAGGTGAAATGGCATAAAACACGGGAACATGTTTTTTCTTTTTATCCATCTACCCTCATCAGTGTATTTCATCCCTTTTACGGCAGTAGAGGCACTTGCTTAGCAAGTATAACAGGCTGTAAGTCTGGAAAACACAGAAAATGTGTGCAGTTTATCTCATACGGTTTATCTTACATCTATGGTTGGGAAGGCAGTTCCAGACTATCGGCTCTTCTCCGAGTTTAGAAGGCTACAAATAAATACCTCTGTGTGTTATAGCATATATGCATCCACTGAAAAGTTATAAGATAAATCTGGGGCAAAAATAATAATGGTATTGTTACTTATTCAGAATTTTTTTTTTCAGTTTTACAGGCTCTTGAGGTTCAGAGAAGGCTACAAAATGCCTCCCTTTAATTTCAAACACAGAGGATTTGTAATCATAGATGTTCACAAGAGAATTCAATGTGATCCTACAGCATGTTCCTTTTAACACAAGACACATTGAATGAAACAATTCACATACAAACAAACAAAAAACAACGTTGAATGCTGAATATACAAGCAAATGTCACAATCGGGGTCAAGCCTTTGTTCTCGGGCAACTTTTATTTAATATCCATATACTCCCTGGCTGATCATAGAATATTAAGAAAAATTACCATATGTATGTTGATGACACACCGCTTTATATTTCTGTGGCACAACATGACCACAGTCACTGAGTTAGTGTGTTCATAATATTAATTAATTGATGAGTCAGAAAATCCTTTAACTTAATGCAGAAAAAAACAGATGTCTTTCATTATGGTCTTAAAAATGCAAAGGTAGAATTCAACCTAACTGTCAAGCTCAAAAATATATATATATTTTCTTTGCAAAATGTTTAAGAGTCACCTTATTAATTGGGTTTGTTTTCTTTTTTTTAGACCAAGCATAGAGCCAGAGAGATTCTGCACCATGAGGATGTTTCTCAGTCCACTGATGTCCTTACTGCTCCTCCTCATCCTCCCCGATGGCACCGTTTCCAACAAATGTCCAGAGGCCTGCTTGTGCAACACTCCACAGAGCATTTTATGTTCCCGAAGACGCTCATCCACCATTCCTGATAAAGTGGACTCATCGACCAAAAGCCTCTACCTGTTTGCAAATGGGATTGAAGGCATTAAAGCCGAGGATTTCGATGGACTAGTTAACCTGGAAATGCTGGACCTAAGTCAAAACAAACTGACCGATCTTCCTGAAAGGGTGTTTGAGCCACTGAGCTCTTTAAAAAATCTGGACTTGTCATCCAACCAGATCACCTACATTTCAGAGAAATGCTTCCAGGGAATGCCACAGCTGGAGCGCCTTTATTTGTACAGTAATCACATCGAGAACATCCATCCTGCTGCGTTTAATGGCTTGGAGCACCTCCTGGAACTCAAATTGCAGGGTAATATGTTGACAACCCTGCCCTTTCTCTCATTGCCTAGACTGCTGCTGCTGGACCTTCGCTTTAATGTCTTACCTTCTTTAAATCCTTCCGAGCTTCAGACCCCTAACCTGGAGTCACTCAAGCTGGGTGGTGTGGGGCTCACCAGCCTAAATAAGGAGCTTATTAGAAGTCTAAAGAATCTACATGAACTGGACATTTCAGAAAACAAACTAGAGTCTTTCCCCTCAGCACTAAAGGAGGCACCGGGGCTGTTGAACCTCAACCTTGCTGGCAACCCAATGGGCCCTCCAAAGATTGAGGACCTTCAAAACCTCGGCGAGCTAACAGAGCTGGACGTAAGCGCTCTCAGCATACAAGGACTTCCTGAAGAGTTCCCCCAGCTTTTCCCCCACTTAACCAAACTAAGAATAGCCGAAAATCCCTTCAACTGCCTTTGTAGCTTAGCATGGTTCCCAAGATGGCTTAGGGCTCAAAGCATCATCCTTGAGAGAACAGAGGAGACACGCTGCCATTTTCCACCCATCAATGCTGGAAAGGTATTGGAGAGACTGGAAACCAGAGACTTTGGCTGCCCAACCACAACTGCCATGACCACTACTACTGTCAAAACTACCACCATCACCCTGCCTGCCCCTGTTACCACCATTACCAACTACTACAAGACCCATTCAAGTACCCAGGGCCAGTGAAAATCCACCCAACAAAGGCGGAGACATACCTCTGCCTCCTGTCCCTGTGTCTCCAAGCAGCAGCAGTACTGACCTGGATGAAGAGGAGCAGTTCTGTCCCCAGTCTATCTGTCTGAATGGAGGCACTTGTCATTGGAATCAGCGCGGCCAAAGAGTGTGTGCCTGTCCAGATGGCACATCTGGGCTCTATTGTGAAATCCAAAACCACTCTCCGCCTTTGTCCCCTGAAGCTCATCCATCCAAGAAAACCATCACCGCGAACATGCCGGACATCAGATCACATCAACCAACGGCGACGTCGGTTCTGCTAGATCTCCACCGCTACGTTAAAACGAGGCCCTACATCCGTGGAATCCGCCTAACCTACAGGAACCTCTCTGGGCCGGACCGCAGGCCAATACAGCTCAACCTTCCAACGAACTTCCCAGAGTACACGCTTCGAGGCTTGAATCCCAACTCCACTTACAATGTATGCGTCAGTCCTTTGGGTGCAGCTAGTGATGTGGACAGCGTCTGCACCGAGGCTCATACGAAACCTGAACGCTCAAGCCCCGACGCACAGTTCGACAGCCCAAAGTTCCCGACGCTGGTACCTGCGATTGCTACCATGCTGCTGCTGGTCCTCATAGCAATAGCAGTGGGAGTGGTGTGCTATTTTCGGAGAAAGAGAGCCAAGACCCATCTGGAGCTAGATTATGAGCCCTCCCAGTTGGAGCTGGATGGTGTTAAAGCTGGTTTGGACAATGGGGCATTGTTTCACAAACAACCCCAGCTTATGATCCCTGAACCTGCTGTCCAAACAGGTAGTCTGGAGTATGAGGTGTTATTACTACAAGATCATTGCTCATCAAATAACAATATGTCCATGCACAAACCTTCCTTCATTTGACAGCAGGTCTTGATCGCTCAGATCTAAGTGAGGGTTTTTATTTCCTCTGCTCTGTCCTGCCAAGTGGAAGAATCAGAACATAAAGAGCAGCGACTGCTGCTTGAAAGTGGAGGAAGCAGAATCGGGCAACTAATCACCAAAAGAGAAGCTGGGCTTACAAGCAACTCACTGCTCTATGGTTATCCTTGAAGACGCTAACACACGGAAACACTACAGTGCTTGGACTTTAGGACGCACCGAAACGGTTTCTGTGCTAAATGCTGCGATGCGTGTCATCCAACATGCTGTGATGCTGGGACTGCTGTTTTTTTTGGCTCAGATTTAGGGTTGGGACACTTAAAAAGGCTCATGCACTCTTTTTTATGTGCGCTGCATGTGCACTGAAATGAGCTTTAGCTGCCTTTCCTCATCACCACTGGCCGAACAAACAGTCTCAGTAGTTGGTTTTAGGCACGGTGAAAACCCATCAGTACTTACCGGAAGGGATCCATGTATGCTGTGAAAGACCCACCAAATGAAGTTTTACAGAGAAAAATAGCTGATGCTTGTATTTCTTTATTTGGATGAAATTGTTCTTATATACATGTTTTTTTAAAATACCTGTATTTTTTTTATTACTTCTAAATGTTGCGAATGTTAACTGCACCCCCAGCAACGACCCACCCCACTCACCCAACATCACTTCTTGTGACTAACAGACAAAACATCAGATTAAAATCTTTGAAGATTAAAACTCATTTGGTACCAGTAAAGTAATTCACAGTCCCCCACCCCCAGAATATCAGACAGTCTGAGTAGATGGAAGTCTGGAACAAATCAAGACTAAATCCCCTTAAGGGGAGAAGGGAAGCAGGATTACAACAGAGGGGAGAAATAGACTGAAGCCCTTATAATTCTGTCTTCAGTGCACTGTTTTTAAACTGTTATAAAATGTATTTTGCTGAAATTTACCAAATAGATCTCCAGTGAATTTATTTATTGTTTGTGTCCCACTCTAAGGCAACTTGGCTATTTGTTTAACAAAATTTCAAAACGGTACAGTTCCTGGTCTGGTGGTAAAATGAGCAAAGCCAACAGTTGATACATCCACTGTGTTTTATTGAAGTGTGGAAATAAAATGCGCGCTGGCATGACAGGAGGTGTTGCCTTTTTGCAGAGGAGACACCAGTTTTGCATGTTGCCATCGGACCAGACTATGCAAAATTCAGACGCACAGCCCAATACTGTCCGTACTGTTTGAAAAGAAAATGAGCCTTGCAGAGATTCACTGGAAGATCGTCAAAAAGACACGGAGAGAGAACGTCCATATCTGTGAATCGTACACAAAGAATGACACTAAATACTGTTTGTGTGAGCGTCTGTGATAATGCAACTACATGTTCTGTCTTGTGCAAGCTAAAACTGCAGACACCGAGTTGCTATCATTTACTTCCTTAATATGCCCGCATGCGTCGGCGTAGCCCGAGCCCAAACGACTACCTGCGGGCAAACGCACCAAAGACACATCCGTGATTGCCTTTATAGTAACCCAAAGTACTTCCAGCCAATATTTCCCTCACCAGTCCCACACAAACACCAAATGCCTTTTTAAAAAGAGAGATGCAACTGGAATATCTGTCTATAAAATAGATAACATTGAGAATAACCACACATTTTCAATGTGTTATTTTTTCCCTGTTTATTTAGGGAAGCTTTTCATTGTTTTATTTTTTTGTTGTTTTGTTTTTTTTCTATTGTGTGAACTTATTTGTATAAATGGAAAAAGTGATATTTACATTAAATGAATACCTAAAACTGAAATTTTTGTTGTTTTTGTCTTGTTGTATAGAGAGTTTAGCTCTTGAAAGGATGGTTCATATTAGGAGGGAGGGAAGGTGGGAGTTTTGGAAATGTGTTTGTCATTAACCTCCATTACGCCATCACTTAGCAGAGCGAGAGGAAGCGATAACAGGAGGGGGGGAGTGCAGGGAAAGAAGGGAAGAAAACTGCAAATGCAGGTATAAAGTAGCAATCAGAGATATATCAATCATCAACACGCAAGTTTCTGCATATCTAGGTGTGAATGCTTTAGGCGAACCCGTGCCAACGGTGTTAAGTGCCAAAATCTATAAAATGATATCTAAAGCTGTTTACTTACACTAATAAATCAACTTCTAAACATGACATTCCAACAACCTGATTTCATGCTTGTGAAAAAGTTTGGTTAGTCCATTCTTTACTCGGGCCGTCGGCCCACTCCAAACACTCTGGATATGCCTTAACTTGCCTCAGCTATCACTCAAAGTGACTCTGTAAAAAAACAAGCCAACACTTAGTGTGCCTGCCATCTTTTTGTTGGCACAGTACTTCCTACTTCCATTAGCCTTTTCCACTGAGGTAACTGAAAAGGGACAAGAAAGATTTGAGCAATTATAGAATTTTAAGTGATCTGGGCTTGTTTCACGAAAACAAAATACAAAAAAAGAAATAATAAAATCCCTTTATTTTACCAGTTCACCTTAAAACGACGACACAAAAGAAGCCAAGCTCGTGTTAAATAACAGGGAGGCAGGAATTACTAAGAGCTAATTGCAAAATGATTTATATCCCTTCAGATTTTTTTTCTACCTTTTTGTCTCATTACAACCACAATGTTTAGTGTGTTTTATTGTATTTTCATATGATGAACTGACACACAAGTAGTGCATCACTAAATAGTGGAAAGTTATATAAGCTCGTCTTCTTTCTTTTATGAATGAAGTGGGCTGTGAACTTTGTATTCGGCCCCAGAGTCAATACTTCATACATCAGCACCTCTTTCAGAATGTGCCTCTACAGGCTTCCAACATCCACAGACAGACATTTTTGCTGGTTCTTCTTTGAAAAATAGCTCGAGCTCTAGAAGGTGAACGTCTGCTCCAGTTTTAAGTCTTTCAGAGCCGCTAACAAGTGTTGGGTTCTTCCCATCAACTCAGATCAGCTTCTCTCTCCACACTGAAGAAATGCAGTCCACCACCATGTTTCACTGCAGTAAAGGTGCATTCAGGGTAATGTGTGGTCTTAATTCTGTGCAACAAAGCTTTTGTCTTATCTGAACCAATCGAAGCATCTTCTTCCACTTATTTGCAGTATCCCCGCATGGCATGTGGAAAACCTCTCAAGGCAATTGGTTGCATTGGATGAACACAATTATGGATCCTTTTTCTTCCGCTTGCACTACTGTACGTTCAAACGAATTTATAAAGTTTTAGAATTCCAATAAAATACATTTAAGGTGTGTGGTGATAATGACAAAATGTGAGAGAGTTCAAGGATTGGGAAAACCTTCAGAGGGCGCTTAACTAAAAATCTGCAAATAAACAATTACATAACATTTTCCGTCCCCTGTCTGCGCTAAAACAACCTGACTTTGTTTTAGCATTTTCCCCATCTAAGAAATCTCAAATGAAGCACAAATGTTCTACACAAAATTTTTAACTTCTCTGTCTCTTGCTCCAACAGGGCACAATTTTCCAAAGCAAATACGACCCACACTGCTTTTTTTGCGAGAACTGTAAACAGAGGGTCTTGGACTTATGCCTGAGCTGGAGGCAAAATGGAAGTAAATGAATATAATTAAAAACACTCGGATTAAGGTAGTATGCGAATATAATCATTGTGACTGCTAAAAGCCAACTGAGTGAGCATCGTTTGCAAACTCTTATAATAAACAGGATGACCACCCATGTGTTTTTATAGTTTAAGGGAGCTGGCAGGAGATGGATGTAGGATGTACACCCACATAGGTACAGACAAAAAAAACAAACAAACCCAAACATGAATATATATTTTCCCACAATTAGGAGCTGTTGTATGACGTTCCACACCAACAACCTAAACACATAAAACAGCACCACTCCCCTCCTGCTGGCAGGACTAATTCAGCTTTCTCAGAGAAAGGATGTAGTTTGGTGAACTAACGAGGGATACGCTGAACCCTCTCGTCATATTACACATTAAATCTTTGCTTACACAATGGTTGTAAAATGTAATCATCAACAATCATATTGTGACCCTTCTAATAGATTGATGCCAATTAAGATCAGCCTCAAAAAAAGATGAGGTGGTTGACATCTGTCAGTTAGAGATGCACAGATCCAGTTTTTTTTCCGATCCAATCCGATACCTGGGCTAAGCGTATCGGCTGATACCCGATATCGATCCGATACTACTGTTGAATGAATAAACCGTGTACCTTGCCATGTGAGTGAAGTTATCAGGCTTGAAATAAACATTGTTAAAAAAGTTCTGCATGTTCTTCAGCATGGTGCTTTTGGAGGTGCTTATTTAACTTTGTGGTGTTGAATTTACCAACCTTATCACCCCCCTCGCAACTTTCGCATTGCAGATGCTGCATGTTGCAGTTGGACTTGTTGGGGTATCAAGTTTGAAATGTTTCCAAATAGCAGACTTGGCTCGGTCCGGCACTTGCTCCATGTTGCTCTGTGTTTGCTCATTGCTAGCTGCTGTGCGTGCTTAGCGAAAACCGCTGTTGCAAACATAGAATAGAAGTGACTGTATTGCTGTGTATGATATTAATGAAAAAAAAGAAAGAAATGACTGGATTGGAATGCTGGATCGGCATCAATCATCCGATATCTGATCCAGCTAAATAGTCAATATCGGGGGCCGATATCCGATCCGGGTATCGGATCAGTGCATCTCTACTGTCAGTAGGGAAAAAGCTACAAAGACAACTCGTCCAGGAGAAAATCCTAAAGGAGACTTTATGGCCACCAGTTAATAACTTTATGCTTAAGTTCATGTGGGTTTTGCAGCAGGATGCAAAGTACACGAGTAACTCCACCACTGAATTTCTCAAACACAAAATAAACTAAAGGTGTTTCAGTGGCTTAGTAAGAGCCTGAACTAAAATCTAATGGGGATGCCTAAACATGACCTTAAACAGGACATTTATGCTCCAAAACCCTCCAACATGGCTGAAATAAAACAATTAAGCAAAGAAAATTGGGCCAAAACTCCTCCGCAGCGACGCAAGACACTGACTGTAACTTATTGCAAATTATTGATGGCAACAACTGCTGATGAAAAAGCTGAATTTATCTTTTTCCTCTAAGTAAATTAAATCATTGTGCCACTTTTTTTGCATTTATTCATTTAGGCAATCTTTGATATTAAACTTTGTTTGATTTAAAACATTTACGTGTGACGGAAACTCAAAGAGAGAAAATCTGCAAGTGAGAAAATACTTTTTAAAAGACACTCTAGCTGATTGGGTGTAATTGTTGAGGCAAAGTAAAATAAATTTAATTCAACATGATAACACAGCTAAAGCATTGCAATCATCGCTTTTGCCCAACACAAAGGGTTTGCATGCACTTTTAAGCCTGTTTCTGGCCCTTACTTGGTCATTCTATTCACCTTTTTTCTCTTAGCTTTTAGAAAATGTACACATCTGGGATTTAACTTTCAACTTTGCATCAAGTCTCACATTAAAGTGAATGTCATGGGACCCTTTTTCCTGCTGATCCTTCACTAAAAGTCCTCACTGATTTAATTTAACTTGTTTGTTTGACATAATGAGTCTTTTCACTTCATCCCAATATGTAGTCTAGTACTACACACTGGCACTGGTAATAAGAAGTTTATAAATAAATAAAAAATCAAAAAATCAAAAGCCGCTTTCATATTTTCTCTGGATCTCAATCTATCATCCCAACTTTTCTTTTTTTCCCCACTTTTTCCTTCTTCTTCTTCTTCTTTATGGCCCATTTTTCAATCCTCCACAACACAGCTGACCTTTTAGTAACCCTCAGACCACCTCTTCAGCCTCAGACAAGATTTATAGTCCAGGGTTTGGTAAAGAATCAGGGAAAAACAACAAAGAAAAGCAGTCAGCTCAATAGAACGTACAAAAATTGAATATTTAAATCTTTTCATTAAAAACAAAGAGATAACTACTGTGTGATGCAAAACGGGGAAAATCTGTGTTTTAAGATCATCCCAACAATTAAATAGATGTATTCCTATAGGAAGAAGAAGATTTTTACTTGTATGACTTTGCAATAATGTTCAGTGATGCTTATTTGCTCTAAGAAACAAGGGCAAATAAGAGCAGAAGAGTATAGAGAGAGGGGAGAAGGAAAGCTGAGCAAAGAAAAAAAAAGCATTGCACCACTTTGTTTTTGGAACCAGATTCCCTGGCTCCAGTTTTTGGCCCTCGGGTCGTTTCCCCGCTGCTCTCCGCACATTCCACCTTCCCTCCATCTAAATCTTTCTGAAGAACTAATAATAATGGACGCAGGGTGGTGTGCCACCGGTTCCTCTCCAGCTATATAGCTGCCAGTGTGATCCAGCAGATGCCCTAAATGCTGCCGCAGCAGCAAGAGAAAGCGGCAGCAAGCGGGCCGGGGGAAAGATGAGAAGTCAGAAAGAAAGAAAAACAGGAAAAGAAAGCGCAGGAAGAATTTGACTTTGGTTAGTTTCTGGCAACATTCATGGACAGGCACACATGCAATTCATTTCACGTGTTCAAGATTATTAAATATAAAAACAAATGCATCACAGAGACTTTCTACCATAGTGCACTTTTAATGAGAGCCACGTTCAGTCCTTTCTCAGCTAAGCAGTAAGCACGGATTGACCTTTAATTTTACACTGAGACAGGACATCATGAACCAGAATGTCTGTAATGTGTTAAATAGATGAATAGGGGCCCAAATTTGTACCAGTAAGCAACATGGGACCCCGATCCATACCAAAGGCCATAGCTGTGTATTTGATTTGTTTGGTCAGTTTATGTAGCTTCAGGTTTTAGTTTTTAAACATTAACCAATTTTAACCAGTTATGTTAAACCTCCCCCCCTCTTTTTTTTAAAACTCTACATTCGACAGCTTGTATAAAAACAATGATTAGAGCTCAAGCAGAAAATGACCCCTAATTTTGATAAACTTCGATTGAATTCTTGATGCATCATTGCTCAACAAATTTACCGAAACCTGCACACCTATTAATACCAATAACTAAGCGACTGCCAAGCAAAGATGTGTAAAAAGGTTCATCTTCTCTGCAGTAACATCATTTCACAAAGTTGCAGCATAGTACCCCTCTAGGACTGGATTTGGGCATCAATATATTTACACCAAAATTAAAAAATATAATAATAATAATAATAATTCCCAGAAGTTAAATCAGCCTTGTTTGAGATCCAGTGCCACAAAGAAGCAGGGCACAACACCGTGTTATTATATGTTCTGCACAGTCTAAGAAAACTCTTAGCACTAACATTTAGCAACAAGAATTAAGACAGATGCTGGTATGTGTCAATAACTGTAGCCAGTCCATGCCTGGTTTAAGTCTTATCAAAATGTGAGCAGTTTAATAAAATTAAATCCAATTGTCTTGCAATTACTCAGTCAGTTTTCAAACAAACTGAATTAAATCAAAACAAAGTACAGACCAACTAAATCATGTCGATTGAATATCCAATTCCAAACTGGTCATATATATATTATTGAGGGGAAAACTGCAAATAAACCATTTATTTTTACTGTTGCTGTAAAAAGCTGGAGGTTCTTTGCTCATCAGTCTGTTTTAATATTTCACTTCTTCAGCTGAGACAGAAAACTGATTCACAATTGCCATCATATCCACGTAGGAACTTATTATTAATATTCTAAATCACAAATGTGTTGAAAAGTTGATTAAAGCATGAACGCACAAGCCAAATTTGAAGGTGACGATCTTTGAGATGATGTTAAAAAAAAAAGCGGCAGATGGAAAGAATTATCTGAAATTAAAGAGGTGGAGTGATGATGACATGCGAGGACAGATTAGGGGGGGAGGGTGCTGCTGCAGGCTGAGTTGAAGCAGGGCCACGTGCGCTGATAACTTTATCTCCCATTGAAAACATCCTAATGACAGGCTCTGAAGGGGGCAGTTCTCGAGGTGTCAAGTAGGTGTGTGTTTGTGTGTTAATGCAGACAGAAAAGGAATTTAAAACAAAAAAAAAACTAAACAGAAACACCTGCCATCGCTTGGAAAGCACCAAAAGTGTCTCATTTCGAAGGAATGGAGGGACGGCGAGTGGGTGGATTTTATTTATTCGGGAAAGCAAAAGCAAGTGAGTAATGTGGTATTAATGAAAATCGTTGGGGCTTGCAGAGGAGAGGTTATGAAGGGTGAGAGGAGTGCACAAGGATTAAAGATAGCAGCGCACAGTGGTAAGAACTGCTCTGTAGCCCACATGCTAAAAAGGTTTGGATCTAAATAACCACCATAGGGCTGGAAGAAGCAACAGCTAGCTCATTAATCTCTTCACCAATGCATTTTCAGAATCACAACTCTTTTTGTTAATAGGATTGACACATTAAATTGACATCATCAAATGGGATGCTATTCTATTAGACAGCTAAGGATGTATTTCACAACCGCCTGTACGGTTAAGGTAGGTGAAGCAGATATTCACCTGAGTTGTACGATCAGAAACGGCAGAGGAAGGTGAAGAGCGAACTTTGAAAACCAATTTGTGTCTTTCAGATCATTAGTTAAAATAATGAGGTCTTCTATTATTTCACAGGGCTTTTTTTTTTAGATATGCAATGTGAAAACTAGAGACCGGAATTAGCCATTATGATCTTTAGTTTTATTAGGCACGACAAGAAACTCAAAAATCTGATTTTTTTTTTCCCTCCCCCGTACAAAGCACTGCATCATTCTTTGGTATTGAAGCACTTACGAAGTGAAAGAGAATGAAAGCTAACCATTTTCAATATCAGCAGATTTTCTTTAGTTGGAGAAAGCTCTTGAAATATATTTAAGGGGAAGCCATCCTTTTCTAGTGTATGTAGAAACATGACTGCCGTTTTATCAGGTTGTGACAGCAAAAGAGAGCAAGACTTTAAGCAGACAACAGTAAGGCTGAGCATATTACTGCAAAGTTGTTCTATTTTAGCTAAATTAGCTTTTAACCTCTGTCGTGGAACATACAGGATTTGGAAATATTTGCAACCTTTTTGAAATATCTCTGTTAAAGGCACAGAGCTACACACCCCAGGAGAGTAAAACCTATAATAGTAATAATAATGACACCTTGTTTTATATCTTTTTATAGCTGTCAAAGAAAAATCTGAAACAGATAAAATTGTTACGGCATAGAGGTAAAAAAAAAAAAACAAACAACTAAAACCGATATTGGAAATTGTAATCAGTGCATCTCTTCTTTTGTCATCTCACAAACATCATCTGATCAGGACGTGATACAGGTGCCATTCTCTGTAATGTGTGCTGCTGCATTTTACACACATCACAATGGTGCAAACATAAAAACTAAAAGAAACAATCCATTCATCACAAACATTTCTATGACAACTAACAAGTTATTATAAATAGGACCGTAAGCGTAAACAACCATTCATATTCATATGGTGCTTTATTGTTTGACAGGATCTTTAAACCTCAACATTTTCAGTGAGTCAACGAAGTCCCAGAGTTGAAAAAAACAACAACATTAAAACAGAGCAAGTGAAAATAATTGTGGTGCTTGCTTTGTTTCTGAGTTGTCTAAAAATCATTTGCTTGTTTACAGTTCTGCTGCATTTTCATAGCGTATTTTATTACATGTGAGTATGTAGCACTTTTGCAGACTAGGAAAGCTTTAAAAAAAAAAAAACCTCAAGGCAGAAGAAGACTGAAAAAGAAACCCATATTTACTGAAATTGGCCTTCGGTCAGAAGGCATAATAAGAGAGATCTCAGTTTCAATGACACAATGCAACACTTGAGCTCCGTAATCACTGTTGTAAGTACAACACGGGTGAGGAGGATCATCTTGGAACGGAGAGACTCGTCAGAAAAAAAGCCTGAAAATAAAACTAACCTTGGCAAACGTTTGGGAAGGATGCAAAGCTTTCAGCATCCCCTCAATGGACACAGTGGCATTACAACAACAGTAGAGCATAGGATCTGATAAAGTCAGTCTCAATGAAATCAGCCACTGTGTGGGGTCTGCTTTGCAGCATCTCCCCAGATGACTAAAACAATCCCACTCAGCTCTGCTGCATCTCACCAGATCAGCAAAGTCTCTGCTAACGCAGCAGAAACACACATGCGCTATCCACAAATATTTGCACATTAAGTAAAGCTGAAGAAGTGATCTATGGTTGTTTGTGATATGTTGCCAAGGAGCAATGCAGCAATGCAGTTCAGCTCAGGTGAACAGTTTAGGGCGCCATTAAAAGTCTTTTTTTTTTTAAAGAAACTGCTCAAGGTTCAACTACTGCTTGCTAGACATGGGAAAAAAAGGCCCAAAACACAAAGGCTACAGTTGCAATCAAAGGTTTGAAGATACGATCTAAATATATAATAAAAACCACATGAAGCATTAGCTCCATGTATGAATTTGATCCTGATCAAAGCTTGGGTGTTATCTGATGGAAACAAAACCAAAATTTACAACCCAGATTCCCCTGATCAACGGCTAAATTAGGACGACACACACCACCTCTTGGCAAGCTGCATCTTTCCTTACAGCAGGAGGGGAAAACGTTAACATGGGTGGGTGGGTATAATTGGGTGTGTTTTCTCCTTATTGTGTTTCCATTTGACCTTTTCCAATAACACAGAAACATTTGTTTTAACAGTTACAATAGTAAAAAAAAAACAAAAAAAAAACTGCAGTGCAAAACCCTCTGGAAACCCTCTCCAAAGCCCGTTGGTTCAAGCATTCGGGACCTCAATACATCCCCTAATACTCCAGCAGACATTCATCAAACGCGGCTGTGTACACAGCACTGCATGACTTTCAAACTGCACTTGCATCACGACCATGCAATGTATACACATCTGCAGAACCCACTGTGTTTGTGGCTGGAGCGCCTGTGTAATCTCAAAATGAGCTCGAGCTTTGCTTTAACGTGGGTGGCCGTATCTTACCCAGAAAAGCCTTACAAACAGGTAGCAGCACCTAAAGCACAATGCGATTCGTGGGACGGCAAATCTGGCTTCTGTGAAGCCAAATTACTTTTACATCTATCTTTCTGACTGTCTCAGTAGGGAGTGAAGGGTGGTGACAGGCACATATTATGCGCTCGTAATCCTTTTCATCACAGTTCGCACCCATAGTGTCTGTGAGCTAAACATCATGATTTACACACAACTCTATGGAGGATGGAGACCTCACAGTTCCATGAAAAAAAACAAAAACTCATGTCAATTCAAGTTCGACACAATTTGTTACGTTACAGCATGACTTTTGTGCAATAATTACATCAAGTTATTCTGATACACCTTAAAGCTAGGGTCAGCAATTTTTTCCAGAGGTTTCTCCCTTTTGAATAACTGCGCATGCGCAAGACCGTCTAACCTCGCTCTTCCTCACTCTCCCAAATCCACTCAGATCTTATTTCTTTCTACTGAGACCTTCCTCTTCTTCTCATAAACTTGAACATGGTTCGTACAATGAACGGCTATCCGCTAAGCTACCCGCTAACCTAGCCGCTAAGCTAACAGGATACATAAACACGAGAAGCGCGCATGCACAGCCAGCAAGCAGAGACCAGGAAGGAAAGAGCACGGACACTGGCGTTATGTAAGCGCGTCAGAATGATTGACATGTGTGACCACCAATAGATAAGGCGATTCCCCTGGAACTTGAGGGACAGAGGGGGGTGAGTACATAACATCTGTGAGTGAGAGCAGGAACAAAACTGTCAAATCCTTGCCCTTCGGAGCGAACGGCAGAGAGTGGTTAGAATTTTTAGAGGCCTGCAGCTCCCGCACAGAACGATTTTTTTAACCACCTTTCTGTGAATACATAATGTATTAACTACTTTCAGGATTAAAGGACGATTTTAACCATCCATCCATCCATCCATCCATCCATCCATTTTCTGACCCGCTTAATCCCACATGGGGTCGCGGGGGTTGCTGGTGCCTATCTCCAGCGTTCACTGGGCGAGAGGCAGGGTGCACCCTGGACAGATTGCCAGTCTGTCGCAGGGCCGATTTTAACCAGTATAACAAAAAGTGTTTCTGAACAGGATTACCAACTTTAGCTTTAATAAAATCCAGTGCAACCGGTTGCTATCAGAGGTCAAAAATCTACCAGTGTGTAATTTAATCTCAGCAAATTTGCAGCTGTTCTTTGAAGGCTGCAGGGTTAGATTATAAATCTCAAATACTTCAAGCTTTGAACGTCTCACGGAGCACCTTTCAGTTAAACTGAAAGGTGGAGCAAGCAAAGCATAACTAAGGCTACGTTCACACTGCAGGTCTTGATGCTCAATTCAGAGTTTTTGCAGAAACTGGAATTTTTGAAGGTGCCGTTCTTACTACTGTTAAATCCGACCGCCATCATACTTCTGAATGGTTCAAGACCGCAAAGTGACCCGCAGGTCCAGATAACTTTGAACAAAATCTGATACGTATCTGAATTAGTACCACATACAGGCACAAATTGGATTTTTTTTTGGGGGGGTGGGGGGTGAAAAGAGCAGAATTGGGCGTTCGCACTGCCATTACAAAAATGGATTTGGGACAAAAATATTGGATATGGGTCACATTTCGCTGCAGTGTGAACGCAGCCCAAGAACGTCATCATGCTACGGGGAATGTTGTTCTTTAGCGGTAAGACCTGGCAAAACCTGGTAGAGCTATACCACAAAAGTAGATGAACTAATTTATTGGCTCAGGAATATAATTTCAACTTTTACTTTGTAAAAAACATTTTTGAAAACCATATAAATTGTGAAACTGTGACTATTATTTCAAGGCAAAGTAGATGTTTTGTTAGCCTTATAAGACCATAAATTGTTAGCCTTATAAGACCATAAATCCCTTTTTAAACAAAACATGTGTATGAATTGTAAAAGTATGATTTAGAGAATGTGACTCAATAAATCCTGTTCTTTATATGCAGACATGTTTTGCTTTATTGTACTGCTCAATATAAGATAATTCAACAAGCTGGCTTTTTGATGACCTAAATATTGTTTTTCCTATTTATAATCAATTTGTTAAGATAAAGCTCGGATTAACAGGCTGTTTCAAATCCATCTTTTTTGTGCGAACATTGCAAGCGAGTCTAAATCCGGCAATTCAGTCTCCTTTCCACATCAAACTCAAGCACAAAACATTCACTGGCAGAACATAATGACCACCTCCCATGCTCCTGATGCCAGAGGCTCAAGGCCAGCTGACCTCTGACCCCTGCCTCAGACATCCTTTTATGGCCAAAAAAACACCTGTTTGTTTTTAGCTGCTTAAAAGCCCAGCCCCCTGGGGGAAAGCTGTGTTTCAGAGAGATTATTACCACACTTAAACACACTAAACGCTGATCTGTAAATCCTGTCTGCAGGGAGAGCCTGGACACTCGCAGGTGTTCGAGTCCTGATTAGTGGTGACGCGGTCGATGAGTAGCAGAGCCGGATGAGGATGATTGTTGTAAAGGTCGTTTTCTGGTAATTGGAGCGCTGGCTTCTGTCTCCTGACCAGTCAACTGAGGATGTAAAAACAAGAGTCTACATATGCCAGCATGTGAATGAGGATATATTTGCCCTGAAACAAGCTTGAAAATTTGAACTAGCATGTTAAAAATAAGAATGTCGCTCCTATTGGTGGACATAATTTGACTTATTTAGAGATCAGAGATAGTTTTCTATGCCTTACCAATTATTACATTCAATCTGAGTCACATCAAAGTCTCCAAACTCCGTAGACTCATTGAAATATTTTCTTTTTTTTTCTATTAAACATCATCATTCGTATTAAGTGTGATATCTTGACAATAAACAGCGACGAATGATCTACATCAGGGGTTCTCAACCTTTTGCAAGCTGGGCCCCCCCAAAGCTGGTTCGTTGCAGTTGGGGCCCCAGTGCCCCCCGCCCAGATCCCCCATCCCCCCGCCCCGCCCCACTCTACCTTGCATAGATAGATAGATAGATAGATAGCCCTAGGCTATTATTTTTAGGCCCACATTATTATTATTACCATCATCAGTAGCGGTAGGTAGGCCTATTATCATTTCTAGGCTATTGTTATAATTGGCAGTAGCACCAGACTTCTAACGTGAGCTTGCAGGCATTATTATTATTATTATTATGAGTAGTATAGGCCTATCACCATTACTAGGCTATTGCTATATAATTGTGAGGTTACATGCTTTTTTTTGTTATTATTATTATTATTATTATTATTATTATTATTATTATTATTATTATTATTATTATTATTATTATTATCATCAGTAGGCCTATCACCATTATTAGGCTATTGCTATATAATTGTGAGGTTACATGCTTTTTTTTGTTATTATTATTATTATTATTATTATCATCATCATCAGTAGGCCTATCACCATTATTAGGCTATTGCTATATAATTGTGAGGTTACATGCTTTTTTTGTTATTATTATTATTATTATTATTATTATTATTATTATTATTATCATCAGTAGGCCTATCACCATTATTAGGCTATTGCTATATAATTGTGAGGTTACATGCTTTTTTTTGTTATTATTATTATTATTATTATTATTATTATTATTATTATTATTATTATTATTATTATTATCATCATCATCATCATCAGTAGGCCTATCATCATTACTAGGCTGTTGCTATAATTGGCAGTAGCACCAGACTTCTAATGTGAGCTTGCAGGCATTATTATTATTATTATTACTATTATTATTATTATTATTATTATTATTATGAGTAGTATATGCCTATCATTATTACAAGGCTATTGCTATATAATTATGAGGTTACATGCTTTATTGTTGTTGTTGTTATTATTATTATTATTATTATCATCAGTTGGCCTATTATCATTACTAGTCTAACTCTTGGACTGAACGTATTTTTTGCCAAATGCATTCAAATAGTCACCAGAGTAAAGAAATGTATATTATATGTGAATTATGTGCGCCGTTTGGAAGTAATTTTGATAAAACTTGCTGTATAAGCGAAAGAGCACGAACGTTCTGCATTCGGGTTGTTCCGGAATGCGACGTCACAAACAGAACTAGTACCGCGCATCAGCCTGCAAATACTACGTCTTTTGCTACCGATTTGTTCAATTTTATTAATAACTCTTACTCTACGTACAAAAAATAAATTAAAAAAATGTCTGATACATCTTCAAACTCCCCCTCAAGCATCGGCGACTCAGATAAGGAATATATATACGAAGAAACGGAGTTTGAACAAGGTGAACCTGAGGAGACTATATCTAACGTTGCTAAGACATAGAGCCATGCTCCATTGTAAGTACCCTTCACAATCCTCGCTCGGGAAGTGTGAATTGCATAAAACACTTTTGTCACTGCCGGCAATCCAGTCCTTTTGCGTTTCTTTTACGAATGTATCCCATTTCTTTCGGACCTTTTGATCCACCGGCCAAGTATGTAGCGCTACTTTCTGGCCGGCACTAGACCGCGGTGAAGTTGGCTTGACATGGACATTCAAGCTCCGCGGCGTCAGCGGAGCACTCTTGAGAAACAAAAATCAAATCAGATTTATTGACGGTCCCACCGCGTATGGGAGAAGGGAGCAGCTGAGAGACGCTGGCCGAAATCGGAGTCCTTCAACCGGATCAACCGTGAGCTAGATCCCGCTGACTCCGCGGAGGTTGAATGTCCAATGTCAAGCTAACTTCACCGCGGTCTGCACTACAGCTGCTAACTAATTTTTTTTAATATACATACATGTACAATGTATGCAAACCCTCTGGCATGAGTCTGTGAAAAGGATTAATAGGACAAAAACACCGAAATAATCCTTAGTGAACGATGTTTGTTTAACCTACCGGGCGGCTCGTCCTCTTTGCTGAAGCGCTGTGTGTCTGCTGTGTGTCCGCTTTCTGATGTTAAACAAACATGTCTGAACGTCCATCCATCCATTTTCTGACCCGCTTAATCCCTCATGGGGTCGCGGGGGTTGCTGGTGTCTATGTCCCGATATAAATAATTCTTAGCCGTCCAGTGGGTTCATGGTTCCATGCTCTCTCGTGTATTGCCTGCCGTGTTTATAAGGCAGCTAAGCTACTAGCTATGTCGCCGTACAAGCCTTGGCCAGCATTTCACAGACTCCCTCCGTCCCTTCAGGCTTTTGCTGTATAAATCTGGCAATATGATACCATCAACCATCAACTTACTCTTAAAACGATCTTGTGATACGTTATCTAAAGAAGAAAAATATGCCGAGAACTCGTCAGCTTCCTTCCAGTCCGGCGCGCATGCGCGAAAAACCCGGATGAAAACCGCTCATCACCTGCATTTGCGCTCACTATCGACAAAACAATCAAATTTGTTCAAAACTTTTTTTTTTAAAATCAGTCCAAACACATTTTAATTTTTATTCAGGAGTTATGTATATACAAAACTTTAACTTTTTATGAAAGTAGTTTAGTGATAAAAAAAAAAGTGCAAATTTTTTTTTTTCCAGTTTTTTTCCACTCCCATCCTGTAGCCTACTCGCGCCCCCCCGGGAGAGTGTCGGCGCCCCCCCGGGGGGGCGCGCCCCACCGGTTGAGAACCACTGATCTACATAATGAGCACTTTTAAAAACCAACTGTAGAAGGCTTTTGTTTTAGTGTCTTGTCTAGGTAAACGTATGCAACATATACTCTGAGATTTAAAGGTTTTACAATAAACATTCACTTTTTTTTCTTCAAATATGTGTAAAATCCCATTCAAAAACTTCCAATCATTCCCAAGACATGTTGCTTTTTCAAAGTGGATAAATTTGCAAATGCAACATTTTACAAAACAAGAGGAAGGGTTGCTGCAAAGTTAACGGCTTTGTGCAGTGAGCAGGATTTGGATTGGATTGATCTCATTTGATATCTATATGAATTTGACCAGTTTTTCTCAAGATGACATTTGTCTTGAATTGGTAAAAATAAAGCTTTCAGGTCATGTAGATTACATTTTGTTAGAGCGCGAAAGATGAGGGGGCATTTTATCGGTAGGTCAGTTTTATCTCCATAAATTAATTTAGGTTTTAAATTTGCCTGACATGCTAATTATTTGAAGGCAGAAAACCAAATTGTTTAGGTGCTGTATTGCAAAGCAACAATGACCTCTCAAAGGAAAACTAAGCCAAGCCTTACTTATAAAGTTGTACTTCCTTAAAAAATAACTCAATCCAATGTAATGTATTAAACATTAATATTAATGAAGATATTAAAAAATGAAATAAGTAAAAATAAAGAGTGTGTGGTACAGTGAATGGTCACGTGCTGTCTAAGCAGTAAAACTAGTAAATGTTGATTTTGGGGAAGCAATTTAGATTTCCATGAGCTAAAAGCTGAAATACATTCATCTCTTGACCATAAATATGGAATTAAGTCTTTAAAGGGTTCCTGCATATTTTCTATTTCAAAACTGCATACTTCTTTGAACTCATAATTCCAGACCAGTCAACAAATCTAAGGCCAAATTTATGGAAGATGTTTCTACAGTGATGAGGCTTTTAAAAAAAGCAACCAGGACAAACGCCTGACTGGAAGTCGGGACAGATAGACACAACTTTAGAGGATGAGACAGTTAATTACAAGTTAGAAATACATTTTATTTATGCTCTGCTTTACTTTCTCACAGTTTCTCAACCCTAGAAAGAGTGGACATGAAATCTGACACTTTTTCAGGTGGCGAAGGAGCCTTGTAAAGTGTTCCACATGATGAATATCTGACGATCGCAAATGTATGTGTTCAGGCAGGACGTTAGTTTCATATAATAAAGCCAAATCCATCCATTCGTTTGAACGTCCATCCGACGCTGTGATTGTCTTTAGATTTAAAATAAACTACAAGGAAACAAACATGAGGTAAACAGCCAGACTTCCTCTGTATGTGGACCTGGAGCAACAAGCTTCCCCTGCAGTCCTTTTTAGCCTAAATGGACCCAGTGTGTGCGCAAGGGTATGTCCTGGTATGAGCCCAGCTGGGTGGTTCTGCACTCAGTGCAGCACTGTAAGCATCGCCACAAAAGACAAACATAAACAAGGTCCCCCGTGAGGCAGGCGGAGGCCGCGTGCCTCCATGGGTGCCTGCCAGCCCCGGCTGTGGCCTGGGGGGCGTGGGTGCTGCAGCTGAGCGCCCACAGACACCTCAAGTCAATGGGTCCACCTCAGTGGAAAGTCTGCATCAGCCCGCAATGAGCCCACTGGGGCTGAAAAAAGGTAGTGATCCACCAGGAACCCCCCCACCCCCCACCCTCCACTTCTCAGGCAACCACAGCCTAAATGTATCCTGCAGGAGCAGAAGAAAATAGCACTACTGTGGGGAGGAAAACTGGGAAAGAAAGGCACAATGAGGAGGTTGATATAAAGATATTAAAGCATAAGTGAACAAATTAGGACTGATTTTGGAAAGAAATATATACAGAGTAAAATAGAGGATGAAGCATGAAGTGAAAAAAAAAACAAGATATCTGGGGGTCTCAAAGATGGATGCAGTCCCAGAAACCAAGGGAGGGGGTGGTCTGTCTCCCCGTTTTACTAGACCACTACGTATTTTCCTTCATAAGGGTTATAATTTAGACAAACCCACTGAAGGTCAGCATGTGGTGCCAACTCCATCCCAAAAGCCATGATGTTTTTCTTCTTAATTTTCCTTTCAATCCTTTCTCTCTCTGCTGTCACTCTTCTTTCCAAGTCTCCTCTAAAACGTTTACATTTTTCCACGGACTTATAAGTTATAGCTCAAGAAATGATCACAGTTATTTATGTCTGTGATTCAAAATCATTTTACGCAGTTTATGAAATTGCATTTTTTATTCATATGTGTGCTACGGCACTTTTAACATCTTGAATTTGAAAAGTGGCATTTGGCTCTTTGTAAAGAGGGATTTAGTTTTGAAGTGTGGTTAAGTAGTGTAATTATAAGTAGTCAGTGTTTTACTTGCACAAAAAAGCAGGCAGAGTGACCTCGGTTTGGAAAAATCAAGAAAAGATTTTAATGCTTGAATGAAGCTATAAGTTATTGAAAAGAGTCTATTTAATTGAGAACTTTCTCCAGTTTTCACAGCAGGAGACTCTTTTCAACATACTCCACAGCTGACGAAGCATTGGGCCAACAATCCTGCTGTAGGACGAGTGAATTGCTAAGACTTTTGTGCAGAAATGCTCAACAACAATATATATATATATATATATATATATATATATATATATATATATATATATATATACACATATATATATATATATATACACATATATATATATACACATATATACATATACATAGATAGATAGATAGATAGATAGATAGATAGATAGATAGATAGATAGATAGATAGATAGATAGATAGATAGATAGATAGATAGATAGATAGATAGATAGATAGATAGATAGATAGATAGATAGATAGATATTTAATTATGCTTTAGGGAGCAACGGTGGAGCAGGCGCAGAAAAATGTAATCCATATACAGAGACTGCAGTCCTAAACATAGCTGTCACGGGTTCGAGTGCTGACCCGGAGACCTTTGCCTCGTCATTCACCTTAACTCTTTGCCCATTTCCAGTCTAGCAATTTTCAAATAAAGGTCACTAGAGCTGCAAAATAAATAAATATAAAAAATATGCTTCATACTATTAAATCAATCTGCCACTTTGAAATGCTTTGCACACAACAAAAAACAAAAAGAACATCCTCCAAAAGTTCCTAGTATACAAAAACATACAACTTGTGCCACAGGTCCATTTTCTAGGGTACATTTCTACTCCTATTAGCTGGTTGTACCCTGTAAAATGCAATTGAAAACATTGCATGGTAATTAATGGCCCTAGAATACTACCTTGGTTTCCAGAAGACATTCCTGTAGTGGAAACGCGCCTCTGGTAAAGAAAACCTTCTATCAATTCCAGAGTTTTGATGTAAAAATGATCTGATCTTCATCAGGTTCTAACAATTAACCTCATAGTCACAAAAGAAAACACCACAGATTCTGCTGCGTCATAAACAGCACATAACCCTAAAACTTCTAGATATATACAAACTACATAAGGGGCTTTTTAAAATCATAACTGCATTTAATATTTTAAAGTTAACACCATGCAACAGCGTGATAGCATTGTATGGGAGTTTGGGAGCATAAGAGAGGAAGAACTTAGCACGGATGGTGAGGTCAGCCCAGGGGATTGTGGGTCTACAGGACCTAGACACTGGCTCAATACGAAAAACATTATAGAGCTCTTTAACCAAAGTGAAAGCGTGTCAGCGGTCGCCATGATAAATGCTCTCCGAATAGTGCAGTCAGTAAGAAAGGAAGTAGGAAAAGAAGCCTGTATATTCCCTCCCATTGCTAGTTTTGCCTAGGAACCTCACGGCATCCCTTACCGGTATCCCACAATGCTTTGCGTGACATGACGTATCAGCACAGCCTCCTCATGGAAATAAACGAAAGTGTCCGGAGAGAAGAGAGCGCACACTTTGTGGTTCATTTTCGGAAGGCTGTAGGCTGTATGTGCGTTTCCATCAGGTAATGACGTCGGAGTTAAAGGCTGTCCAAATTCGGCACAGCAGACCGAAGCACCTTTTCTCCCCTCAACAGAGTTCTTACTGTTGATCAAGTGAAAAGTCAAGGAGCAGGAACTAGGAACAGGAGCTAGAAGCTATTATTAAAGGGTAACTAACCCGAAATCAACTTTCTTTTGCCAATAAACTGTGAACATGGTAATCTTATAGTACTGTCTACATATCCTGCTCATTATTTTGAAAAATAGTGCATATTTGTTGAAATCCTGCTAGGGTTAAACGGCGGTCTTGCATTGAATTTCGAATTAACATTGTTTTCGGTTGACCTCACATAATTCTGAGACTGTGACGTCGGTAGCTCTTCCACTGTGGGGTACAATAGCAGCTCAGTCAAAAAAAACAACAACACAGCTGCATCTTGTGCCTCTATAAAGAGCACTGTTGCACTTTTCAAACCCTCTAGCGATTTGTTTTCTTCAAAAAAGCAACTAGAAACAAACCTACCAACTTTTTATGTGTTATTGGCAAATTTAACTGAAAGCAAGCAATTGTTCTGCTGTTAGTGTCTTGAGGCAGCCGGGAAGTGGCTGGTGTGAGACCGCGGGGAAGTTGGTTTTGGGTTGGACACTGGATATTTGCGCTCCGCAGCTTCTACAGCCAGCCAGCAGACAGAGAAAAGCAGCCCCAGATCAGCCTCCATGTATCGGCTCGAACAAGAGGCAGACGCCGCTGAAGTAGCGGAGCGCGAATGTCTACTGTCCAACCTAGAACTAACTTCACTGCGGTTGCTGTGAACTTCCCTCTCTGCCTTCCCTCGTATTTAAACCTGCCTGCTGCAGTCAGAGGAAAGAGAAGATCAACCATGCTCCGTGTCCACTTTACAAATGAAAGATGCTGCACAAAGCTGCCGGCGATCGCGCCTGGATTACAAAGCGGGAATCAAATATAATATATAACTGGACATATCCTGAGCCATGCCCGAAGCCTTGGCAGCACCGGTTTCAGGCATTGCTCAGTCAGCACCTTGAGCCAGCAGCTCAAACTGATAAGGCTCTGGTCCGCTGGGCTCCACAAGCCTCCCTTAGCCTCTGATGATGAGGGGGGTGAGAAATTCTCCACCTCAAAAGACCGAACTGTGGCTTAACTACCAGCACAACTCTGCTTATCCATATCCCTGCCCACTTTGGGCGGGAATATGCTTTTACATGGGGGTGAGTTACACTTTGAGGGTATTCGGATAGAGCGTCAGTCTATGCTGCACGAGTCCAGAAAGGGGCCACAAGTATTGCCACAGATCCCACCTACCCGGGCAATGCACTGTTTGTCCCACTTCCTTCAGGTAATCGATCATTACCGTTGTGCTTACTGATCAATTTTGAGTGGTACATCGTGCTCAAAAATCTGTTAAAATGTGTAAGTATGAACTGTTTTATATGTGACACCGAGCTTGCTGCACTGAGCTGCTCCAAGCAGGCGGTCGCAAAGACACGCAGCATCACAGTCCCTCTCTGTTCTCACTGACAGGTGTATAGTGGGAGCCTGCTGGAAAATATACAGCTCAAGGTGCTCAGCTAGCCAATCACACATTTTATACCATCCGTTCCGCCTCTTCGTCCCACTGGCAGAAAGTGTGGGAATTGTATGAATTTGCCACAAGAAATGTAGGAAACAGTACGCTTGACTATAAAGGGTAAAACGTCCGTGGTGAGTCAGCAAGGCGTCTGCCAAGCGCACAGTATGCTTGAATATGTGGGAGCCTTTAGGCAGCCAGCACCTGGAGTACGCCCTAGCATCAATGAACCTAGAAAGTTAATTCAATATAAAAGTTACGTTTGTTTTGGCCGTATATTAGAAACAGGGCAGTGTAGTCCCACTACTTTGTCCTCCCGACAGAGACAGACAGAGAGCTGTGTACGTGAAGGGGCGGAGTGACATTACACATTTGGGAAGAATATTTAGTGCGCCTCATAATCCGGCGCGCTTTATGGTCCGAACAATACGGCACACACGTTTAGCTTCTCAGGGAGTGTTTGTCTGGTACATTCATGCAAATTGCACAAGCTTTTAAAGCAGTCTGTGAATCAACCGCTGCTTCTCTTCTTTTTAACTTGAACATCTCATTATTATCTGAATATGCTGTATTATTAACTAATAATTGCACAGCATGTTTCCCCTGCTAAGTCTTTCTCCTCTGTTGTGCATCTTAACCTTAAATTTATCTTTTGTTCATATTGTGTTTTTGAATTTCTAAGGGTCTTTGTTTTCCATGGGTGTTTTTGATTTGTCTGTATGCAATGTGTGCATTCAGAGGCGACAATTTTTGATTCTTTGTTACACCTTTTCTTATGAGGCACTTTAAAAAGAACCCAGGTTCACAAATTATTGCACAAATGCAAATGACAGAAATGTAATTTTGGCCATGGTAAAAAAGTTGAAATAATCTTTTTTAAATGATCTGCTTTCAGATAATTCAGATAATTACTTTAACACCCAGAGTTTGAGTTGAAAATTGTTTTGCACTTCGGTAAATTTTCCTAAATAGTTTCTTTAAGTAGGGAAGCTGGTGCAGAGGCAAAGAGAGTGAGATTATAAAAAATGCCAGATGTGTCGTCTTTTCCACCCCAAAAAGTATTCAGATGCAGAGTTTAAAAAAAAACATATTTCCACATATAACTTGGCCAACCTTTGCCACAGAATGCCCAGTTTATGTTTTATGAAATTAAACCCTGGAAGCAGCATAGGCAGAATGATTTTTTTTTTTTAAACAAGATCCAGCCTCAGCTTTTACTGGGTTGTAAAAATAATTTCTTGAACGTAAAGAGTGATGGAAAATGAAGCGATTTGCTAAAGTGTTCAGACAGTTACCTCTTGAGCTTCTGCACGAGCTTCTGCACGAGTGGTGCATGATTCTGAAGTAGAAGTAGAAAGGAAATAAATTGTTTTCAAAGGATTTTGCAGGCATTTCAGAAAAGCGTGCCATGCATTTATATTCTTCAGCCTTAGATCAGAGGCACATTTTATCCTTAAGTTTTGGTTTGATGCCTTCTTGTCGTCTGTGTTATAATTTGCCTAGGACCAGGCTGGCCCTGTGTATATACCACTGTGAACTGTCGCAGCTTATACCAGTCTGATTGTTTGTTTTGCTCTGTATGGTTAGCCAGGTTTCAACAATCAATTGCCCTTTATGGGACCAATAAGGTTTTCTGATTCTGTTCTGTTATCATATTGACAGATTCTCCCGCTAGAGCTGCACTGCAAAAATGAAACTAAGAATAAGATGATCTGCCAATGGAATGAGTATTTTGACACCTAAAATAAGATAATTAGATATTCTGCACTTGAAATAAGATAATGTGGATGATTTGTTCCTATTTTAAGTGCAAAAATCTTACTCCATTGGCAGATAATCTTATTTACCTGCTCAAATCGAGGAAAAATACACTCATTTCACAAAACATTTGACTTATTTTTACTTCCGGTTTTGCAGTGTTTGGGTCTCTGTAGCTCCTCCAGGGTAACCTAACTGTTAGCCTCTCGGCTGCTTCTCTGAATAATGTTCCCCTTGTCCGGTAGTCATCTTGGTAGCTTTGCTCCAGTGCCAAACTCAAACAGGTAGATTATTTTTTACTAATTACCTGACCTCTGAGGGGTAAAGTAGTGTATAAACCTGGTTTCTACCCGTGCTGTACCCCAGAATAAACAACTAGACTTATTGAGATTAATGAAAGAATATTAGGCCTGCAGTCACTGATCATTTTAGTTATGGATCAAGCTATGATTATCGTTTTGATTGGTTGATCTAAAAAGACATACTCTTTGTAGATTAACACACTACAATGAACAAGTGTTTCAAACTTAATGTACCTTATTGTACATTTTAATGTATTGTAAATGGCTAAAAAATTTATATATATATATATATATATATATATATATATATATATATATATATATATATATATATATATATATCCCTGCAGTGCAACACAGCCGACAATATAACTAGGGTTGCAAATAACTTTTTTTTTTTGCTAATAGAATAATCTGTTATTTCTTTTTCAACGGCAGATTAATAATCCACTGGCAAAAAGTGCTGAATAGGACATTTTGCTTTTATTTTCAGAATTAGAACCAGGTGAAGCTAAAACTAACCCTGGCTACTGGATATTTAGAGACGAAGATGTTTTTCCATCTTAGATGTAAAATGTATATATTCTTTGTACAGTTCTGGTTTAATTACTGCTTTGAGTGGGCTGTGCTCTCAGGAAATGTCATGCTTTAGAGCCTATATATGCCTGTTTATTCTATATGCGGCAGTTTATTCAATTACTAAATTAGTTGATGATTTTTTTTTTTAATAATCGATTAATCAGATTAAGTGTTGCAGCCCTAAATCACATCACGGGTGTATTTAATTCAGTCGTTTTCAGGTAACCCGTCTGTAAAGACAGAAAGGAACCTGTCCGCTCGCAGCTGTGAGTCGTCTCAGCTTTACAGCTCAACTGGACCGTGGACAGACCACGATGGCCATCATGTGTGGGTAACAGTGAAAAAGAATACGGCCCGTTTTACCAACTGGGTCTGTGAGTATGGTTCTATTAGTATTTCCTCACTGGGCCAATGTTTTTCCTCAGTCCAGCGCTAGTGAAAGGTTTGTTCCCCAAGAACACCACCCAGGTGGGACTGAGATAAAGAGCCAATGTCCCACCAGGCGACCATGACGAAAACTGCATAATGAAAGCACAGTGGAGAGTTTTGTAGTTCACAGACAGAATATCAAGAGCGACTGTCACGATTTATTGGTATTTCCATTGAGCTGAAAAGAAAACAGAGGACAAAGAAGCGAAGACAACCAGTAGGATTGAGTGTATTTTAAGATCCTATCTTTAAAAGCAGCGTCTATGTGTGTAATGTGCCTCAACGCATGGCTAGAAAGAGACATGGATGATCAGGTCTATGTCACCCCAGCTGTCAAGCTCTGCTGAGTGACGATGAATACTGTTTACCAATGGTCTGCAAGGCCTGAAAGGGATGAAAAAATGGCACATGTGTCGGTACAACAGCGTGACACGAGACACATGAATGGAGATGTTTAGACGACTGACCAGCACAGATTTCCAGGCGGTAACTACTTTAACTCAAACGTCTGCAGGTGTGTAAGAGACAAAACACGCGCACACAAAAGTGCAATAATAAAGGTAAATACATTTTAATTAAATCTCGTTACTTACGTTGTTAAATTTTTCTACATTTTGTTCCCCCTACATTTTAACACTCCAATGACATTTTGGATGTCCCCTCTCCTCATGTTCAAACTGTAACAGGAAACAAAGCTTTCTTTTTTCTGCCTCCTCCAGTCTGAACTGAAACTGTCAAAACTGGTTTCTTTGGCTCTGTCTTAAGAAACAGACGACGGAAATACTTCAAGCAGTGCTTAAACTGTCACAGTTTTAAATTTTATATTGTTTCTGTAACAATACCTACTATATTTTAATAGTCAAATTGGCTATGCTGCCTTTCTGGGCCAGGTCACGCTTGGAAGAAGTCTTGATCTAAATGGGTCTTTTACCTGTTAAATAAATATTCAAGAAATAAAATAGACTCAAAGGTACTTTAATCGAGTTTTCTTAATAGACCAACAAAAAGTAGTATAAAGTTGTAAAGTAGAGGAAAAAACACAAAAAAGTAAAAAAAAAATTAAACTGTTTTTGTACACATAAAAATCTGATAATTGTAGCGTGTATTTGCTTTCCTCCCACTTTACCTGAAAACCCATAAATAAAATCCAGTGTAAAGAAATTACTTTATAAGTAATCTATTAAGTAAATCAGATTAATCCACCCATGTAAACTTTAATTGAGGTACAAATACGGCTGTTTTGTGAAGGACTCAGAAAACATTTGTGAACAAACAGCATCATGAAGGCCAAGGAACCCAGCAGACAGGTCAGTCATATGTGGAGATATTTAAAGCAGGGTTAGACCGTAAAACTGAACCTCAAGCTTTGATGATCTCACAGAGCACTTTTCAATTCATCATCTGGAAATGGAATGAGTATTGGACAAGTAAAAGACCTACAATGACACGACCGCCTAAACTGATGAGGAAAGGAGAGCATGAATCAGAGAAGAAGCCGCGATGCCACATATTAAATCTCGAGAAGCTTCAGAAATCCACAACAAAAGGTGGTCAGCTAGTAATTGTGTACTTTACAAATCTGGCTTTTATGAAGAACTGGCAGTTCTCTTTTCAATTTGCCACTAGGCATGTAGGTGGCACAGCAAATATGGTGCCCCGGTCAAAACTTTTTGGATGCATGCAATACATTAATTGTGGAAAACCATCTCCACCAATTACTCTTAATTTACCAATCCCACCATGCAACATCGCAGTGGCAGCTGTAGGATGCTTACAAATGCAGGGCAATCCTAGGGGGGGAAAAAAACAACGGTGTGAGGCTAAAAAAGACTTGAGAGTGTGGCGAAGGTTCACCTTTCAGCAGTACAACAATCTTAAACATACAACTGTAGCCACAATGAAATGGTTTAGATTAAAGCAAATTCCCATGTTAGAATGGCCCAATTAAAATCCAGCACTAAATCTGTCTGTGGAAAGAAGGAACATTTCTGTTCACAAATAATCTCCAAGCAAATCTGACTGATCTTGAGCTTTTTTTGCAAAAAGGTGACAATTTCAGTGTACAAAGCTGGAAGAGAACTACCACAAAACACTTGCAGCTGTAACTGCAGCAAAAGGTGGTCCTACAGAGTATTGACCTGTATCCTTTTCCCTCCATTTCCCGATTACGCACAAGTTTGTGTTGCTCTATTACACTGGACCCTGATCAAATCAATTGAAATCTGTAGTTATAATGTGGCAAAATTTGAAAAAGTAAAGGTGTATGATTGCTTATTATATTAAGCTAAACTACAATATTAAAAGGCACAGCATGTTGTAACACTCTTGCATTTCAATGACTTATAAATAGTAGAACAAAGTAATGATTTAAACCTCTTATTGGGAGCTACCATCAAGAAAATCAAGTAAACAAAGCAGACTTTCTGAAAAGGCAAGGCAAGGAAGCTTCAAGATCTCATGTTGCCAGAAAAGTAGATATGCACACAAATCAGTAAGGAGACTGAAAAAACTAGCTGACTAACTGATCTTGTTGAAACACTGTTTGCCGCGCTCATACAGAAGGAGCTCATTTTCGTCTATGTTGGAGCAGGAAGGTCCACAGACGTTTCCCCCCCTTCAAACACACTCCGCTGGTTCTCCCCCCGCTGAGGGTCCTCCACCTTTTCTCCTCAGTCCTGCTCCAACTTCCTTCGCACAATTGTTAGATTATTTCCCGGCCAACAACACATCATCGGCTCTCCCATTAATTACATTTTGATGAATTTTTCTTAATCTGTCTAAGCCAAGAGCACTTGGACCGACTCGACTTGGAGCAGAACAACAGAGGCCCGGCGCGCAGGTGCAGCGCAGCCTCTCTTGTCAAAACATTTCCACACAGACGGTTGATATCCGACAGGCAGCGATGCTCTGCGCAGCGCTTTCCCAAACATTTCCGTCTCTGTTGTCCACTTACGGTTCAGAAGAAGAAGAAAAAAAAACGTGCATGCGCTAACGTAGGAATGTTAACAAGTAGGCATAGGCACAAACATAAACAGATGGGGAGCTGCAGCGTGCCTCAACACTTTTCCGGTTAAACGAAGCATGGAGCATTGCTCCTTGCCTCGCTGGCAGTGACAGTGTGGGCAGACAAATGGGGCCCACATGGGAAGTGACATCAGCCAGGAGCACATGAGGCCCACCTGCCTCTGACCGATCCGATGAGGTCTTTATTGAAAAATGTCCTTCTGTTTTCTTGGGCTTCTCTTCTCTGTCGGCAGACCTGCCAGCGAGAGGCCGTGGATCTCTGGATTTTATCATGGAAACATAATCATATAAAGAAGACAATCCACCCAGCCTGCCAGCTCCACTAAAATATAGGAAAAGTCTGATCACGCCGACCAGAGCTAAAAAAGTATAGTTTGCTCCATTAAAGTTCCAGATGTGGATAAGTGCTTTTAAGGTATTATACAGAATGCTTATAATGTTGGGGAAAAAGTTACTATTTGAGATGGCGAATTGGAAAATGCTATAAAAAAAACAGCTTAACCATTCGATTTATAATGTCTGCAATGAAGATGAACTAATCAATGACTGAAGCATCAAACTGTTAGGTTTAAGGTCTAGACAAGCTGAGAGATTCATTGCCGTATCAGCATTAGAAGTGCTCTAAAAAGATATATGTAGGGTTAATGTGTAGATTAAAAACATTATCTAAATAAATCTTAGATCATTTTATGTTTGTGCATGCTTAAAATGAG
Organism: Fundulus heteroclitus; assembly: GCF_011125445.2. Classification (NCBI taxonomy): domain Eukaryota; kingdom Metazoa; phylum Chordata; class Actinopteri; order Cyprinodontiformes; family Fundulidae; genus Fundulus; species Fundulus heteroclitus. The sequence continues at coordinate 19,996,013 of NC_046376.1, read as the reverse complement.
ACGGATGAAGTCTCGACTTCAGGGATGCGAAGAGGATGCATAAAAACAAGCATCTAATTGCGACTTCAGGTCACAATTACGTGCGTTTTTTTTATGAAATCTAGATGCACTTAAAAAAAATACGTTTGTATCATTATAATCTGATCCGAACAGAGGAGATTAAATGATCGGTGACTGAACTCCTGTGGCGCTCTATTTCTGCAAACTTTCTTACCATGGAGTGTTTTATTTCTCAGTAGTGACACCTTCTGTTTGGCTAAGACTGAATGAGATTTTGGGAGCTCATTGGTACTGGCCCAGTTTATGTCCCCTATGCGAGGGCATGTATGTTAACTGCAGAGCTGAGCAGCAAGCAGCTTCATACGTATTCTTCTGAAAATGTCCTTTCAATTTGTATTTTTTTGAAGTTGCACCACAACCAAGTTATTTTACTGCCATCATTTTAACATCGACAACAGTTTTGAACTCTGCGAATCTCACGAGTTCTATATTTTCCAAGTATAAGCAGTTAGAAAGACCCAAATTTGAAAGTTAAATGTTTTTTTTCTGATTGTTCACAATCTATAAAAAACATTTTTTCCTTCCTGCTAAGTCGCTGAAAGTAGTGCCAGATTTTGAATTTTGTGCTTAGGCTCAAAGCAGCACCATGTAACCTTTAGCCACTAGGGGAGCTAGACCTGTAACTTCCAGGTTCAGCGCCCCTGAGGGCCACTGGCAATACTGCACTGTCACAAAATTAAACAGTCACTCTGGACCACTTTGGACCAGCAGATAAAGAAGTCATGGAGTTATTTGTAAAGACGAGGCCACATTCACCCCTCTAGATTAAATCCTGCATCTCAGAACCAAAGAGCTGTCTGATCAGGTAAGTCGGTTTTATTGTTGTCACGGCAGTCTGAGCTCAGACTGTCGTGACCTAGAATGGGTCATGTGACAGAGCGCCGCTCTAGGTCTAGCATAGGCAAGTTTTTGAGAAGGGCAGCCCGGACAGAGCATCGATACGCGCCAAGTGCTTAGTATTCTTTACAAATTTATTATCACAGGTTAAATAAGAATTATCAGAGTGGTGTTTCTCTATTATATAATGAAGTAAAATTAGCTTCATTCTGTGTTTTCTGTCCAAGTGCTGCACCATACTTTTTTTAAAGTCCTTGTCTTTGGTCACTGAGTTCTTTGGGGGCCATTTTTCTTCCCTCCGACGTTCCACAACAATGATAATGCCATCGGGACACAAAACCATAGTAGTTATTTTTTTCTCTTTTTTAGACCACTATACCAGAAAAAGGGCAGTTTAAAAAAGTTCACATAATTAAGTTTTCACAGCCCCTCTTTTACCCCTGTTCTGAGATGCGTCTGAGCGCAACTCATTCTTGTGTGAATTCCTGCACTCCAGGTCGCAGGAATTCCACTCCACCTTGTTCGGCCATTTTTGTAGTATGCTGGGGGACAGTGTAAGGAATTGTGTGGTTTAATATCTCCAACAGCTGAACATTTTCACTTAGCCGCTTGTAGCTTCGGCATCATTTGAACTTGGACTACAAAATCGCAGCAAAACGATAAAATGGCGGATTCACGAAATTGGTTAGCCGGTTAGCCAAATTGGTTAGCTGATTAGCCATCAAATACTGTCACATAATTGTTCAAAAAATGTAATAGAGGACAGAGAGAAGTGAATGGGTTGAAAAATATGACCCAAAAATAATATAAAGATTTCTACGCAGCACCTGGACAGACTAGATTCAACGTTTCGGCACTCCTAGAGACTCCAAGTACCCAAATAATGCATTCAAGGGACATAAAAGTGGATTTTGCATCAAGCCGCTGCTTGTTGCAGTTGAAACAAAGCAGAAATTCAAAACTCTACTACCCTTCCGTGGAGGTAAATCCACAGATCCTCACGGAGGATTTAACTAAAAACATTTATGCAAACTGTTGCATCCATTTTTTTTTTTTTAGAGTTGTGGTGTTAGTATGTACAGAAGACTTTACTGCTACCATAACATCCCGACTGCCAACTAAAATAGGAGTGCAAGGTAAAATAATCTAAAACTATTTTATTTAATTTGTAAAAGCTGCTTTGATCACCAGTAAAACATTTCTGATGAGCCATTAAGCATTAGGATTTTCATTCATATGAATTACACAAGCAGCTCTTTGTCCATCCATTTTTTTTCTGCCTCTGTCTCTCCTTTACTATGCGTCCATTATTCTTTGTTGGGTTAAGAAGGTGTGCAGTGACAGGCCGCCAATCTGCAGCAGTCCCAGAGGCAGCGGCCGAGGCCAGGCTGCAGGATGGGCGTGTAGGCAGGAGGACGCAGGGCAGAGGAAACCGTCTGGTAATGAGAAACACACTTCTCTCCATCACTCAAATCCTTTTTCAACCACAGCAAAAAGGAAAAAAAAAAAAGTGGCAGGCCTCTCATAGATGAGTGGAGTCCAGAAACAAAGACAGATTTGAAAACAGGAGATGTGCAGGGCTGCGGATCTTGATCCCTATGAAAGGGCAATCGTGGACGCTATTAAACATCTGCATTACAGTTTTGTCGAGAGGGATTAAAACAGAAGCTGTAAATATGAACATATATGACAGAAAACATCACAAAAAGATGTTTGCATATAGTGTATATCAATTTGGAAATTATGACAGTCCACAGTGTTCCATACAAACTATTACCAAAGAAAACCACGTGTTTTGTTTATCTCTGAGCATCGCGTTTATGTTGTAAGTCAACAGCGTGTGCTGTTTCCACTTTAGCCCTGGATCTTCCATCAACTCTGCCATCACACACTCAGCTTCTGGATATCTTACTCCACTGCACATAAGAGAAGTGCTGAAAAGGATTCGAGATGTGCCAAAGTAAAGTGAAGGCTTTTGCTCGGGCAGAGATCCTAAATGGTACTGCGAGCACATTTATGATAATGGGAGCAGGAAGAAAAAAAAAAGGACATTTCTTCCAGATGTTGGAGAAAAACTAAATCCACAGCTGCAAGTGTAACTCCGTTGCCGTTTGTGTTAATGATGGAAGGTGAAGTTTGACACCATCCCTAAACTCTGAAACCGAGACAGATTTGAGAGAGTTTTCCAAAAAAAAAACTATCAATCTTTGGCATTCTTGACTGCAGCGTCATGCAAAAAAAATAAATTTGCTTACACCATTAATCCTCTGTGTTCTGTGCATAAAATTATAATCCAAGCAACGAAAGCAAATAAAGAATTGCAACGGTGGATGGAAGGAGAGCGAAAGGGAGGGAGGAGGAGAGGGTGCAGCTGAAGGTAGGGGTGAGAGACTATATATTTTTCCGTCTGTGGCGAGTTCACACAAAAGGGTCCTTCTGATCCCTGGAGTGCGGAGCACATACCTGCGGGATGAAATCAAAACCCTCTGTGAATTATATTAGAGATCCCCTGCCAAACGCACCACATGCTTCCATGTGCTTTTACCAGTTCTGGAGAGTCCCATTAAGTTTGACTCTAAAAAAACACTTAAATTAGAAATCCAGACCCGAGCTCCTCCAAAGAACCCAACTCCGACCTTTGATTTTATCTACAGTGCCTTGCAGAAGTATTAATACCCTTTGAACTTTTTTCCCATTTTGCACATTACAACCACAGAGTTCAAAGTATTTTACTGGGATTGTGATGTGATAGACCAATAAGACGTAGCGCTTAACTGAAGTAAAAGGAAAATGGTATATGGACTGAATTTAAATAGTGCTTTTCTAGTCATACTGAGCACTCAAAGCGCTTTACACTATTTACCCAATCGCGCACACACATTCATACACCGAACCACAGATGGGTAGTCAACCTAGGGATAAGTGCCTTGCCCAGGCAAATATTGATCTCTAATGGGGGGCAGCTGGAATTGAACCTTCCAACTGCATGACGAGTCAGTTGGAAGGTTCCTCTTTATTACACTTCCGCAATAAACTAAGCCAACATAAACAATTGGCTTTGTAAGTCACTTAATTAGTAAACAATATATTTACGGCTGTTCTGTGAAGCATCACAGGTTCCTTTTCAAGCCTTAATGAACAAACAACATCAGTGGCATCATCGTCATCATTTTCCTGCGTTCTTACAATATTTAGCTCAGTTGACCCACTACTTTTAGTTCAGATACATTTAATTTTTACAACAGCCCCATAGGGGGCAATAATACGGTTGTGTGTACACTGTCTGCTCAGACGAGAAGAAGAAAAGAACTGAAAAGAAATAAGTCATTTCTCACCGGGAAAACGGTGCAGCTGGGGGTCCTAAACTGCAGACCTCCCCACTGTGCTTTTCTAAAAAAAAAAAAATGTATTGTTGTTATTCTTCTTCTGCTCATGATCTGATCAGTCAGGCGATTATCATCTGCGTTTTGGCGCCACCATTTGAATGTATTATTGCCTAAGAGCACAGAAAGTCACTGCGCTGAACTCGGACATCCACAGAGAAACTTAGCTGACCCTAACGGGCAGGGATAGATGATGAAATGTTACATCACACAGAGCGTACTGGGAGGTATGAGGTAGGTCTTAATCAGAGATATCTGCAGCTCCTCCAGGACAAGAAGTGGCTGCAGTTCAGGTGGGTGAATCAAGGACAACTATAAGTCATCCAATGTTAAATGTGGCTTTTACAGATGTGTGGTAAGAAGACCCACATTGTTGAAAGAAAGCCACAGGAAGTCCTTTTATGGACAGGGCACACATGCAGAAGATCCTCTGGCTAGATAACGTAAAAAACAAACTTTTTTTTCCTCAAACGGCAAATCACTATCCCTTTGGTAAGACATGGCAGTGGGAGCATCATGCTGTGAGGAGGCTGCTGAGAGTTAATGGGAAGAAAGTTGGGGCCAAATACAAAGCAGCCCTGAAAGAGAATCTGTTCAAAGCTGCAAAAGACTGGAGTGTAAACATCCAGCAACCTAAAGATTCAATTAAATTTAATTTATAAAGCGCCAATACACAACACACGTCATCTCAAGGCACTTTAAAAAGTCAAACTCAATGAAATCATGTAGACAAATTGGTCAAAAAGTTTTCTCTCGAAGGAAACGCAGCAGATTGTATCAAGTCATTGACAAGCAGTATTCACTCTTCATGAAGCGTAGAGCCACAGTGGACAGTTGCCTACATTGTTGATGACTTTGCAGCAATCCCTCATACCAAGCATGCATGCAGCGATTGTAATAAAGATGAAGCTGACCTTTCACTTTATGCACAAAACCCCAAAATACAAGTAGAAGTTGGTGGTTGCAACAACAGAGGAGACTAATAGTAAAAGACAGAAAGTATAATAGGTTGTAAGGTAAGGATAAAGAAAGGATTTGGTGAAGATGTATTTCTGACATATCTGTAAGATGAGGAATAATAGACTAATTCCTCCTCTACTTGAAACAAAGAGCATGAAGGACGATCAGGCAGTCGTCTTTCAGCACAAAATAAATTAAGATTAACACATGTTCATCCCTAAAAAGGAAATAAAAGCTCAAAGAGATAATATTGCTATCAAAGAAATATATGAGGGGATTTTAAAGCTGCCTCCCACTCCTTTTCATCTCCTTTCTGGTCAAACTCCTTCTCTCCGCTGGATCACAAAGTGAAACCCCAAATGACTAACAGATTCCAGACGCCGTGTTTCAGCTGTCAAGCCATCGAGTTCAGATTCTTTGACGGAGCGTGTGCGGTCACATCTTTACTCCAACCATCCCCCCCCAGCGGTCGTCGCTCAGAGAGAGGAGGGGCTGCTGCAGCTGAACTACTGACTTGGCCCTTGAGGATTACCTGGGGACTGAAGTTCTGCTTCTCCTGACACCATAACAGGAAATCTCTGCTGCATCCAAACAACAACGCTTTGTGTTTTTCTTAGAACATGAACTCGGCAAAATCAAGGTCAACTACTTCTTGAATAGGTTCTTATTCAGGTCTGGTATGGTTAGCGGTGCTACAGCTGTACCTAATCCCCACAGGAAAGCCTTCATCTGGGACTGATTTTAAAGAAACTGGGCCAGGCTGGGAGAAAGGAGGGGACTGTTCTGTAAAAGTCTGGGTCTCTTTTACTCAATCCATCTGATTAAAGGGAGCCTGGCTCAATTACACCCACTTACTGGGCCTTAAACCCCGGGTCGACCCACGTACAAAAACACACCAAAAAAAAAAAGTTTTCAGTGATCCAGAGGGGTGTATGAGTTTAAACATCACACCTGAGGTATTCCCATACATCTCTTCACCACAAAAGACTCTCTCCGTCGACCAACAGCTCAGTCTGTCAGCGGCGTTCGCCTTAAAGGGCAACCTCTCGGTCTAACCTGTGATTGGGTTGGAGGAAACGCTGAGGCCAGCTCTCTGGGGACAGGCTTCTGTCTTCTCCAATCAACAGGCTGGATTCTCTGGCCCGCAGTGATCTGTTTTAATCAGCCTCTCGCCAAGAAAAAGACGCCAAGTGAAGGTTCCCCGTGATGGGGAGAAAGAGGATAGACCCGTGTACCTACCCTTACATGTATGTGCAAGAGAAGAACATTGGTAGTGACTGAGGACAATTAAAGGGGTCAAAGCTAAGAAGTTTACCATTTTGTCACAAACTGACATGTGGTGACCTCATTACGGAGCTTTGCAAAAGCATTCATACCCCTTAAACCAGTTTGTCACATTGTTTGTACAAACTTAGAGGTTTTTTTTTATGACAGAACAACACTTTGCTATGATAAAATAGCACAATCAATTATCTTTAGAGGTTACTTAATTAGTAAGAGTCCTTCTGTGTCTAATATAATATCAAAACAAATCCAGCTGTTCTGTGAAGGTCTCAAAGGGTTGTTACATGACATTGGTGAACAAAAAGCGTCATGAAGACTAAGGAATACAGCTAATGGAGAAAGTTGTAGAGATGTTCAAAAAAGCGTTGAGATAAGAAACAATATACTAAGGTTTGATATCTCACCAGGAACTATTCAATCCATCATCTGAAAATGGAAGAGAGGATGGCAGAAGTGCCTAGACCTGAGCCGACAGGTTGGGCAAGGAGGGTGTTATGAGAAGCAACCAAGAGGCAGATGGTAACATTGGAGCAGTTGCAGGGATCAACTGCTCAGGTGGGATAATCTGTTCAAAAGACACTAACCACATCTGTTTTTTACGATGAGGTGCCCAGAATAAAGGGTGTTCTGGTAAAACGAGACCAGTTCTTGACTTATTTTCCAATGGATGTGCAAAACTTCCAATCTCTGTATGTGTAAGAAGAAACATACCCTAAAGAACCTGTGCCCATATTCACAAAGATTCCTCAAAGTTGTTCTTAGTAGGGTTGTCACGATACCAAAATTTCAAACTTGATATCGATATCCAGGAAAATATTCACTACGCGATTCCATTTTCGATACCATAGGGATAATAAATTGTACATAATAAAAAAACATATATTTTATCAACATGAAAACTCACCTTTTTCAATCTCAACATGGAACACAGATGCTAGTTAAATAAGTGTGCAAATAAATGCTAAATAAATAACCCAAATACAACACGTGCCTTTGAGAGTGCTAGCCATAACTAATCACACAACATTAACATGGACCACCGGTCATGCTAACATCAGTAATATGTTTAATGTATTAAATTATGAACGGGAACTTCAATTTACTAACTGTCGGAAATCATCATTAAGGCCAGGGTGTCGCTCCTTGAGCTTGGCCAAGGTGGCTGTGCTGCTCGACTTTGTTGCCACCAATTTAAAACAATGTTTGAACACAGGCTTATCAAGATCTTTGGGTTTCCCTTCTCTGTTTGCCTCAAATTAAAAATATTTAGTATCGATACCATGCCAAATTAGAATTGTATCCGGATACAGCATTTGAGTATCGATTCTTTTGACAACCCTAGCTCTTAGTGACATCATTTTAGTAAAAATCGTACAATTTCCTGAATTCCCCCCCAAAAAAATCATCTTATTTGCATTTGGGGTGAACACACCTTAAGAGCGTCTTTAGCAGGGAATATGGTGGAAACGGAAAGAGCTGTTTGGCTGATCCATCACCTGAACAGTGGAGGATATAAGCACATAAACTTCTATAACAATTATACAATTATTAATATGTAGATAAGATAAACTTTGTCATTGGCATAGAGAGACATTAATTAGTTTCAGCGACCCGACGGGTTAAAGACGCAGGGCAATGGGTCGTTACTCTGAAAGTAGACCACTATGGCAATTTTTAATCAGCGAAGAAGCGAAACAACACACCAGACCCTACCTGAATCACTCTTAAGCTAAAACTCCTTTGTAGGAATTTTTAGGCTTAGATAGGAGTTCACTGAGAGGACCCTTAGAACCTTTGTGAATACAGGCACTGTAGCTTTAAGTGTAGTGATCTCTGGATGCCGATTACAAACGCACACCACACCTTTCAGATTTTTATTTGGAAAAATAACCACGTAGTATTTTCCCAATGCACAATGCTCTACTCTGTGTTGGTGTATCCCCTAAAGTCATACATTGTTTTTGGTTATAGCGTGACAATGTAAAAAAAACAACAACAAAAAAAAACACATGGTGCATGGATATCTTTCCAATTGGCTGTGTATAGACGTGCAAACTGTGAAGGCATTAGTAGGTGCTAAAGTAGCAGACCATGCATAACTATCATGACATTTAAAGCAAGCTGGTTACAATCATGCCCAGTTGTAAAGTTCGCTGATTGCAGCTGGCTTAGAGGCCTAATTAAACTCATTATTATAATTCAGGTTTATGGAGGAAAGAGCATGAAGGGAACACTTGTACACAGAGATCCAGCTCCAGCGCTTCTCAAATGACCAGATCTGCAAGTTGTAAGGAAAATGAGCTTGTGGTAATAGTAACCTTTGCGTGGTCCAAAATACCCCTTTCAGAATCATCAACATCTATCCTTCACTTTTTCTGTCTCTATTTAAACCCTAAAAGTAAACATTTCCCCTCCATTATTATCCCTCCAAATTATATTCCACCCACAACCCCGTTTTACTGGCTCATGATACCAGGCCTCTTTGTGTTGTGAAACTCCAAAAGAAACAGTCTTACTGAACTTTGTGGCCATCACAGCTAACCTGATACAACCCAACTCGCTGATCCTGTTACACAATATGTTTACCACAAGTCATTTAATCAAAAACAGACCAGAATAAAAAAAAGCATCCATCTTTATATATACCTCAGCTCTGAAATCACAGGGGAGGAAATGTCCCAATAAGACTGTTTTGACTTTGAGCTTCCGCTGCAGCTTAAGCGTAATTGGCGTTGGATGGTTTAGGGTCAGAGAAGAATTTAGTCGAGGTCTCGCTTTGAATAGTGCGTCCTGTCTCTTTTCCAGAGACGCTTGGCCATAAACAAGCAAGCTGAACTAAAACGAAATAATTTGCGCACAACTCAACCGTGATAACAAGCCGTGAAGTGAAAAATTAACACAAGTCCAAAAGGAATTTGAGGACAGCTTCATGCTAATGATATGTGGAAGTAGAGTTTCTTGTCAGACATCATCCTGTCCCAGTGACGCTGGTATCCTTATGCCTATTGTGACTGATTGCTAGTGTGCAAACCACTGAACAGTTGCAAGAATGACCCGTGCCCTGTGAGTTTATGCATTAAAAGACAAATACATGGTGAAAAGCACCAGGAGCAGAGCTCTGTAACGCCTGCCCATTCTATAAATTAGAAAAACAACATATTTAGAATAGACTTTGATTTTTGACTTGCAGAGGGCCTGAACATGATCTTCTATTTTATAAAGCAGCTACAAAATACATTGATGGCCAAAGCGCAAAACCTCCTATTTGCAGGATTTTTTATAATGGAAGATTTTAGTTTAGATGAGAACAATCGATAAAATACCATAATTTTTCTGTGATCCTATAATAAAAACCTTATAACAAACCCTCCAGTCAGGTTTTCTTTGGCCCTCGATACAGCATGAGTCAGTTTATGTCAGCCAAATATTTTGTGCAATGACATAATCAAACGCATTGCCACTTTTTGTTTTCAGGTTTAGTATAATAAATAAAAATGGCCCTGAAGGTATTTAACTTGGTGCGGTTGAAACTTTCTAACTTAGAACATTGGAGATCCAGGATGAGTCCAAAGTTCAAGGTCAATATGGCTGCCGTGCAAAACAGTAAATCTGCAAGAACAATTTGTTTATTTTGCAGTTCTGATGGTTCGCATCTCCTTGAACTACCTGTTGTCTACTGCCACAACACTCATCCGTTTTCCTGTGTTTATTTCCTAGATGAAGCCACCCACACAGGTACAGGTGCCATTAACGCTTTACTTTTTCTTTCACAAAGAAAGAACCCCTGGACAAGTACTAGTAAAGTGGATTACTCAGGACGAGGGATTGCTGCAATGTAGGTGGCTCGAAGCATTTGTCTGGGCTTTCTGAGTTAAATACTTTTTATAGCCAATATGTCTCATCAACTGACTTGTACCTAGTATAAAGCTGGATTGTATGCAATTGAATTTAACTTATTTATATAGCTGAAATGACTTTAATCAATTATTTGGTGCGTGCATTTGATCTGTTTGTCTTAAAAAATTGTGGTGAGTTGATATTTGTTGTGATTTTGTAAATCAACAGGCTTGAACAGAGTTATAAGCAATTCACTGACCACAACATTGGGTACATCCCGCATTAGGCCACTCGAGTGAGATACAATATCTGTTTGGCAAATGAGTAAAAAAGAAGACCAAGTCCAAAAAATAAACACACCAAAAAATAAACACACCAAAAACCTCTAGATAAACTACGCCTCAAGAATACCTGAAAAGATCAGAAGATAGTCAGGTTCCTACAACTTTCTCAGCCTTTGATCAAAACCTGGAGTGTCCCACAATCTTGAAACAACACTAAGAAAGAGACACGGGAACCATGTGCAGATGACAAAACGAATCCTCTCTTAACAGTATATTTCATTGCAGGGCAACATCTGATCTGTCATTTGTTAGCTTGCCTCCTGTGTGCGGCCATCTGGTGATGTGGCTTTGTGAGTGATAGCTGTGTGATACATCCCAGTGCATGATTGAAGTGATCTAAAACAGGACAACCGAGGTACAGCAGATGGGTGAGCCCACACACCCATGTAGCTACATCCAGGGGGAGATTTTTAGTTTTAACTAAATAAGTATCAAGATAAATTAGAAAGTTTATATTGTTTTAGGGGCAAATTCAATTTCATTAATACTAATTTAAAAAAGCGTATGAAGGATCACAGAAATCTACAAAAACAAGGAGGAAACAACTTGTCCACAGAAATACATTCTCTTAAACTCGTACAATTTACGTTGAAGCAAAAAAAGCAGCTTCACAGTATTTCTTGGTAATCTTCAACATTCCTCTGTCTTCCAGCAGAGACACCACAGACGAACTCGCCAGAAAAATTAACTAATTAACACTCCCCGTAATGGGTTTAGGGGACAAACCAGAAGGATTTTTCCCCCAACATATGGTCTGAAACCCATCAGGAATATTTTGGCAACCCATAGAAACAGCGTGATGCGTGGCATAAGATATCCTCTCTTTCCATGAAAAGCGTGACGACTGCGGAGAGGTAAGCTGAAGGGCAACGGTTCGCCTCAGACAAATCAAAGAGGAAGTGGAGGGAAGCTGAGATGAGTGTCAACGATTAGACACGTCACGACATGGGAAAAACAAAATCACATTCCCCCAGAAATAAAGCTCCTTTATGTAATCCCAGGCTAATGGAACTGTTTAAACACATATAGATGCATTTCTAAACATAAATTCTCTTGGTAATCATGTGGAAGCGGTCTAGAAATCCACTGTGTCAAACTTGTTGGCACCTGTGATAAAATAAATGTGTAGAAAGCCTTGGAATAATATTCACACACTGAATAATCTAATAATCGGAAACAATTAAACTTTTGATTTGAGTACATTTGTTCTATGGGAGGAGGGAAAAAACGTCTCTATTAACACCCATTAGATGCTATCTGCGTACCAACCTGAGCTATCCCAGGAAAAAGCCTTTCTGTCCTACTGTCACAGACACAAACATGTTAAAGTACACTGAGCTCTAGTTGGACTGTTACCCAAACCTCTTTGAAATTAAGCTGTTTAAGCAGCAAAAGCTTGAGGTGATTTTGGTGTGAAACAAAGTAAGATCACGTGGAAGTGTTCCTTATAACCCACTGCTAACCCGCTCCTCTTAACCAACAGATAAATGGCTCAACAGACACAAAAAAAAATAAAAAAATCAACCTTCTGTGGCCATCTCAGTCCTGAGACCAAGATCCAGCAGAAAACCTGTGAGCGGAGCTGAAGAGAAGAGAACATAGGAGAGGAACAAGGACTCAGGACGCTTTATAGCGATTGTGAAAGCAGAATTGACCAAAATTCGTTTGAGATTGTGCCGACAAATGTGCTTTGTGCTGCTTCTTCACTGCCTCTTTAAACAGCACCGATTGCTGTGACGGATCGCTGTAATCTCCCACGGCACGCTCTGTGACCTGATAAAATCTGGTCAGCTCCAGTTTTGGAGAAACTTGGCCCACTAACCTGTTTATAACAGCGCTAAAATGCTTGAACTGGAACGGACAAAGGAATCTTCAACAACACCCCCCCGCTCTCTGGAAAACAGCCACGCTCCTGCTACCCTCCGGTCCTCAGCAGCCGTGTGAGGAAAAATAAACCTCGCGACTGGAGAAATGACAAAGGCTGAGCTGTGGGGAGAAGTGTCTGCGAGTTTGCTGCCGTTTCCTGACCCTCCGCTGTATACACACACACCCACCCCTCTGCTGAGACATGACAGGAGTCAGTGTGTGTGAGACCAGACCCAGGAAATGGCAGGAATGTAGAAAGACAGTGTCATAACGCCGGGAGGTCCACACACGCCTGCCCAATCTTACAGTACATAGAGGTGTGAAGACCCAAGCATATAAAACTTTATACACGTGCATAATACTCAAGTATGCACATCCCACACACATATCCTGTCTGTTCGGTTCACAGGGACACACTTTTTGTGCAGCAACACATGATCTCTCACAGACAAATGAGCATGAGAGTGCAAGAAAGGTCAGCGTTTTGACAGCTCATGTCTGCTGTGGCGGGGCGATGCTTATAAGGATGTGGGAGTACTCACCCAGTGGAGGTGCCGAGTGACAGCGAACTGACCGAAGAGCCGAGCTTCCTGCTGTCCCAAAGTCTCACCTCACGAGTTCGCATCTGCAAATTCACCGGAACAGAAACAGAGGCAAACTGAGGGAGGCAGATATTGATACCAAAATACAGAATATGAACCATGAATGTTTAAGAAAAGCTGAAAATGAGTTAAGCTCGTTAATATAAAAAAACAACAACAACAACAGGGAGTCAGGAGTAAGAAGACAAAACTTTATCTTTTTTAAAAGACATACTTATTTAGATTTTCATGAAAGCAGTTAAAATTAAAGATGGAGAGAGGTTCACCTACTTATTATTAGAGAAAAAGTCTCATGTAAAATATGCTATACAAGGGATAGGTAATATAGTAAAGTTTGGTGCATACCAGGACAAGGGAAGTCATCATCTTGTCATAATAACTATAAACTGATAACATGGTCTGAACTCTTAGCTGTGTTATTTGACTTGTGTTCCCTTTTTTCATGTAAGAGCATAAACAAAAGCTGTGGTTACATTGCTTTGCCATTTTATCTCTTGAACTTGCAAATTTTCATATTGTTGCATTAACAAATTTTAATTGATATTTTATGTGACAAAAAAAATTAAAAGTAGCGCTGAATTGTGAAGTAAAAAGAATATACATTTTAAGTTGTTGTTTTTTTCAATAAAGAAAATTGTAATAGTGTAGCATGCATTTATAATCAGCAACCCTGAGCGAATACCTTGTAAACCACAGCAGGTTTTTTTGCAGATAATATCTACAAACGTTGCATTTTATTTATATAGCTAGCTAGAACTCAGTCAAGTTGGATGGAGTGTCTGAGCATCAGCTTTCAAGTGTTGCCAGATTACCAGCTGAATATAGGTCTGGTTTTAAACATTCTTTACAATTAAAGTCTAAAAAAAAGAGTATATTGCATATCTATTAAATAGATTTTTATCTGAGAACCCTAAATAAAACCCAGTGTAAGCAAATTCTTACGAAAGTCATCTAATGATCAAACAGAGCTCTCCACTGTATTGCCGGCTTTGAACGTCTCACAGAACGCCCTTAAATCCATATTCTGAAAACGGACAGAGTGTTGGACCCCATGCAAACCTGGCTGTTTGTCCACACCCACATAGGCAGGCCAGACAACAAGAGCGTTAATCAGGATAAGAGCTACAAGGCTCATGGTAACTCTGGAGGAGCTGTAGAGAGCCACAACTCGAATGGATGAATCTGTCAAAAAGACGACGACTACTTGTGTACTCCATAATTGTGACATTTGTGAAAGGGTGGCAAGAAGAAAGCCATTGTTAAAGAAAGCTAGAAGACGTTCTTTTAAATTTTAATTTAATGGAGATAATAAAGACGTGGAACAATGTGCTCCGGTCACAAGAGACCAAACTTTAACTGGCTGGCCCACATCAAATTGTGTGGGGAAAACCGTCATTGCTCAACATCCTGAACATACCATCCACACGGTGACACAAAGGGATGACAGTATAATCTTCTTTATCCCTCATAGCAACATATGCTGCTTTCTTCTTTTCAAGGAGGACCATTCCCTTAAATCCCATTTGGCATGAAATACAATGTGAATCAGCTTTATTTGCCTAATTGGACATACAGTTTTTGTTTAAAAAATAAAATTTAATTCTAAGTCTCAAAATCAATAGGATTGGTTTTTATTAGTTTAAAAAGTTTGTCATATTGAAAATGTATTTTCATGTTGGAGCCTTGCCAAAAATAATAACAAATATATATTGTTCCCATGGCAATTTAAAGAAAAACATTGATTTGTTTTGATTAAGATGATCAGGTGGTTCATTCGCTGTTGTGCTGTGACACAAATGATAAAAATAATAATAAAACAAAGCTTGGATTAAAAGCTCTTACCGTATCAAAGCCGATAGTCAGTAAAAAGTCATCTTTGGCCCACAGGATCCGGGAATCCTTGTTGCTCTGAAGGCTCTTGGCACTCTGAGGGACAAATAAAGCAAACAGACATCTTCAACACATTTTACTCAACTCCACGATATAAAAAAAAATAAGTTCAAAGTCAATCTCAACATAATCTTTAGGTCTACTTCGATTCATAAGGGGTGTGATTGGTGAACATTTGACAGAGGCGCTGGGAGGAGTGTAGATTAATTTCCCAGGGGTTTAAAGGCATACTATGCAACATTTTTCAGTTAATTAATGTGTTCCATACCGATTTGGATGATTAAATGAGTCATTTCAGGGCGAACAAAGGTTTTCTTGGCCGCCCTGGTGGTCTGTGGGGGAAGTACCGTACCTGCAATGCGGTACCACGCGCGAGCTATTTTTAGAAACACAATGTCACGATGACGTCACATCACGTGGTACGCAGTGGGGCAAACTCCGGAAACCCGCCGCTGTTTTGCTGTAAAAGAGACGTGCGTTAACCTAGGTTTTACTCGGTAAACGACTGCTTTTTCCAAATCTAAGACCATGGTTTTTAAACATTGTTGCTATGGAACGTGCAACAGCGACTCGAGTTACGCTGATCGGCCGCATATGAAGGATGTTTTCTTCAAGACTGCCAAGGAGAAATGTGTGCGCTTGGTACACCGGGGCGGTCGGCCTACACAACAGTTCAACCCGGAAAAAGTTACCAAATTCAAGTACATATGTAGCAAGCATTTTGTCGGAGGAAAGGGCCCAACCGAAGAACATCCTGACCCAATTCCAGCGACATCAAGTCAAGGTAAGAGTATTTTGGTGGCCGACATGTTAATAAAGTAGCGCCTGCTACCATGACAGCATATAGGCTATCATGGTAGCAGGCGCTAACATGATAGCCTGCTACCAGGATAGCTTACTTAAAAACATTTCAAATGAGACAAACATTAAACATATACCCATTCCTGGACGGTGATTGCAAACAACAACAAAAAAAACAGACGACGCTGCCATGATCGCCGCGCAGGAAAAAAAACAAAGCTTACCGTTCATCAACTCGGCCAGTTTTCCAGTCTTTTTAAGCCCTCTAACCTCAAGCCATCGTTTGAGCTGAAGGTTGGTGTGTTCTTCGACAGTGCGACCAGTAAACCGTGTGCCTGGGACATCGTCTTGGGAAAGTTTAACGGCTGTAAAGTCGGTCATATCGCTAGTTCTGTTGCGCTTGTAATAGCTGGGTTATCCGTGCGTTCTCTCCTGTGTGCCCTACCTAAGCGGCAAAAGGGGCGTTGCTCTTGAGACGGTGACGTCACGTGCGCGGTACCCCATTGCAAGAGCTCACGCCCCGCACCCACAGGCTCAGAAGTCTCGTGCAAGACCGCGAGAGTCAGTCTTGCTTTATGGCGAGAACTCCATGTGTTTTTGCCCTGCCATTCACTATAAGCACGCGCGAAAGCTACAACAAAGAACCGCGTGTTAACGTCAAATAAACATGCAAGCATATAGAGGTTTTATTATTATTATTATTATTATTATTATTATTATTATTATTATTATTATTATTATTATTTATTTTATTTTTTAATGTTGGCAAGGCGGTAGCGTGAGTTTGGCGAGCCGGCCGCCGCAGCCGCCTCGCCAAGATAGCGCTGCGGGAAACCCTGATGTTCATACCTTCACTGTGTTAGTCATTGTTTGTACTGCCATTTTTACGACTTTTCGTTGCGTTCGCCTGTCTGCTAAGCTCAAAACAACCGCGCCTGGCTTGAAGGTGAAACCAGAACAGCTGAGCATCTTTATGACAGTGCACTTTTACTTTTGCCCTCTGGGGGGAGCCTCGCTGGAAAATCAACCCCGGTTGCATAGTATACCTTTAACATCCATGTGGTTAAACAGAACAGAACCGGTCCAGTGAAGAAAAGCAACCTGTTATCGTTGATGTTAAAGGAAAGGGAACTTCTGACCCGCGTGTAGCTAAGATTACCAAAATCCGTGGTGATTGCGTGTCACAACAGCCGTTTAATAGGTGGTCTTCAGTGACAGATGACACATGTTGTCAGAGGTAATGAGCAGAAACAACCAGGTGTGGCGAAGTGAGAGGAATGTTTGCAAAGAAAACACACTCAAAATCAAGAAGTTAAGCGATTGTGGGGGATTTAGCAGGTATTGTGCTCAATTTCGCTCCTAAACCTGCAGTGTGCACAGCAGAGAGTGAAAAAAAAATAGGCTTTTATGCATCTTTTCTGTCACCTTAATGAGTTACTGTTCTTTATAAACCTGCTGCTTTTTACACAAACTCACTATTTAGACCATATAATCTCCAACTCATTATATCTTCTGGGAATCTTGCATTAGACGCACAGTTAAACGGGATTTCCCATGAGATCGCGATAACATTTTCCACAAAACAGGAGCTGCGAGCCTCAAATCCCACTGTGTGTCTCTCAAAATTATTGTTGTCTTTTCGTAGCCACAATACCTCAAACAAACAATCCTGAAGGCCTCTGCCATGGCGAGAAGACAAAGCCTGCTTTCTGTCAGTCCCAACCTGTCCTCCCACTGTGCACACTCGCTCTCGTGTAACCGTTAATCGACCACAGACAACAAAACTATAATAGGGCAGGAGGAGAATTCAAGATGCAATGTTGCACTCCTGAATATGCAGCGCCTCGCAGGATTATTTACACCAGCTGAGCATTCTGTCAAGTCGCAACCACAAACTTCCGTTGTTTCGCAGAGGTTTTCTACGCCAACATATAAAGTGCTGTACGCTGAACAGCTCGCCGAGTGCTGTTCAATCAATCATCAAAAAATGCGAACACAAAAATCACGGTTTGGTACGTACCACCGTTATAAAGTCAGTCTCAGTATGTTTCCGTCAAAAGAAACAGAATATTTTTTTTTAGGATTTTTTTTTTTTACATTTTATACAGTGATAAGCAATGAATAACAACAGATTCTAATAGTAATTTGATTTACTACATTTTTCCCAGCATCTCATTAATAAATACTAAAATAAAACCACTCGTAAAAAAAAAAAAGGCAGTTGGTTAGTAATTTCTAGAAAAGATTACTGACTTTGAACTATTTAAAAATAATGTTTCAAGTGCTTTTGAAGGTGTTTTGATATATGAGAAATCAGGTGTCTGAGTTGTAACAGAATGCTGAATGGTGGACTCTCCTCGACACCGTATCAGCAAACGGTCACATGTCTGCTACTGTAAATACCATGATGTCTGCGGATGCTTGACTTTTACAGGCAGCTGAGCTCTCACTTAGACAAATTTTTTATGCACATCCCATGATGTTTACTTTTATCTTGATATCATTTCAGGCGAGTAATAAACTTATGTGAAATCCGAATTGGCAAGCTTTATTTGCCAGGTATGTGTACACATACGAGGAATTTGAAAAGCTAGCTATTTACCTGGTTGTGTTGAAAAGCCACGACATGTAGCTTTCTTTTCCTATCATCGCTGCAGCTGAATTAGAAATCTTACTGTTTTCAAATAGCAGCCTATGGTATTAGTTGGAAGTCCTCGTGCTTTGCTTTGTTTTGGTGGTGCTTTTTAATTTGCACGCCGTAGATTTCTGAACTTTAGTTCCGCACAGAGGCATTCTGCATATGGACGGGTTTAAAACAACACTGTATTCTTTTGGTACTCTTATGTGCCAAATCAGAACGGCAGTACCGAAAACGTGTCAGTATGAATGCATGTAGCTTTCCACACCTGCAGGCAAGCCAAGGAGAGCATTAATCAGAGATTACAAATGGACGCCGTGCTTTTCAAAGTTTTATTTGTAGAACGTTTTGAAAACCTTTTTCATTTCAATGCTATGCACTGTTATGTGTTGATCTTTCGCATACAATCCCAACAAAATACGTTTTTAAATGCGTGATTGTAGCAATATGAAATGTGTGAAAGCTCAAAAGGCCGCAGCTGACATGAATGTGGCATTGATTCCTATTCGACAGGAGCTCTGCACATCTGTGTGGGGAGGAACCAACATGCACTTCCTGTTAATAATAACTCAAACCCCAAATCTTCTCTTGGCTGTTATCCTCTCACTCCCAGACTGGTGGCTTGGGGAGCAAATGTGTAGAGGAAGATACAGAGGATGTGGTTACTTGAATTTAGCATTAAATAAGAACTCTAATACTCCCAAATGCTCCCCAGGTGATACTCATTTACATACATATGGACAATGATAATTACTTCCAGATAAAGAAGCTTTTAACGTTGAAGAAATATGGGAAAAAGAGCTTTCCCCCTTTGCCAGTTGAACTGCTGCTTGTGTTATTTATTTCTGTGCAAAGGAATTTGTCGAGTTCACTCCCTTCTCCACAGGGTGCTATAATAGTATGTTATCTTTTTGAGTAGATGTAGACCTAAAGAGACTCTTTGACTCTTAAGATGAGGGCTAAGCACATTAAAACTCCTGTTAACAAAGAGCCCTTTTGCTGCTACAAGCGTCAAGGGATTTGTGGGCTAGATGTTGTAAATCTTTTAAGATACACACGCATAAAAAAAAACAAATTAGTTTTATTTAAAATACAAAGGCTGAAATTGAGTTTGTTAACCTGTATGTATAGTTTTATTTTGGGCAAACTAATCTTCAGCTAATATGTTAAAAACATACTCAGTGGACATGACACTCGCTTTACGCTGCCAGCTCCTTTCTTGATGTCTGGATAATAATGATTTGGCATTAGCACATGCTAAAACTTATTTTTGGCGGTGGTGAGATTACATGCAACATGGAAAGTTTCCTGCTTACGATAAATATCAAACATAACAGAGCTTCCTCAAAACTTGGAAGCTGTCTCTTTTTATTTGGATGTTGATGTGCAAATTACATAAACCAGACATAAAATATATCTTAGCTCACATGGGAAGTTTTGGACTCTAAGAAAGACATCTTGTTTAGAGATATTGATTCCGGCTTTTGCTGTATACTCACATATCTAAATGGCATTTGCTCTTCTCGTCTAAATCCAAAGACAAAAAGGAAAGCTTTGCAATTGTTTGAGGTGAGATTCAAAGGTAAAGTAGGTAGAGAGTGTATATATATATATATATATATATATATATATATATATATATTGATTTTGGGTAATCAAAGTAAAGTAGTAGAGAATATATATATATATATATATATATATATATATATATATATATATATATATATATATATATATATATATATATATATATATATATATATATGAGATGGTTATGACTTTGATTACCCAATAATCAACATATTTAACCAATACAGTATGTTTAGGCCTTTAAGAAGCCTATAAGAATTTTAAATACAGCAATTAAATGTCATTTTCAGTTTTGCATCCAAATTACCAAGAAAACAATACAATCAACATATAACTATTAAACCTAAATCTTTATTTTTACAATATTTTCCCAAAGACAGAGTAAAAGAAGAAAAGATATTACAAGTCCAGAACCCTGTGGAACACCAGAGGTAATGATCAAACTGGAATATATAAGATAAATATGATTTCAACTTGTGAAGAGCAATACATATTTTCAAGACTATGTGTTGCAGTGTGTTAGTGGTGCAAAAATGAAATACAGAGATTGTAGTAGCAGTGTAATTATTCCCATTTCAATTTCAGCTCCAAAGAATGAACAAAACAATTCTATCAATATCAATTCTGTCCAAATGCATTTACTGCATTTAGTTTTTCATCACTCTTTTTATTAACTGCAATCCACATTGAGTAATCATATTAAATATTTGTGATTGAGTGTTCTTTCATAATCAAGCAGCCCAAGATTTACCAGATTAAGGACGAAGACAACTCTTATTTTTTAGAGGTTTCAATATTTTATAGTTCAATGACGTTGCTAGAGGATCAAAACTGACATTTCAAAACTACAGCTCTTAAAATGGATGATCAGCCTCCTTAAAAAAGGTTTTTCACTCATCTAATATCTTCCCATATGAGCAACTTTATTTCAAAAGGTGTTTGACTTTCCTCTGAATGCAGCGTTTGAGTGTAAAGACTCCTGTGCAGCAAATATCCCAATCATAGAAATAAAAGAGAAGTAGAAATCAGCAGCAGCCAGCTGAAGGCGTAGGCCACACTCAAGGTTCAAACTAAATTTATAGTTCTCATCTATCAAGGAACTTGAAATTACTGTACTACATGTCCGTGCACCGACATCAAATGCACAGTTCAACTTTTGCACCTCTCTTAGGGACGATTCGCTCCTGTCCATACCAGACTTTTGACTGACGTTGCCCGTATGCTGAACAGATGTTTTCTTGCTCCTGGTGCGCGCCTTAAAAGCTTTATCCTCTAAGAGGATTTGCAAAACATTCTGCTGGGCTGGCTTTCCAAAACAATTCTGAAGCAACATGACTAAAGCTCTGACACAGTTGATAATAAGTCCTGGTTAGAATAAACACCGCAGTCATGACTGAATACCATTTGTTGGTATGCAGTCCACTAGTTTGCATCGCGCAGGTAACAGAGCTTAGGGATCTCTTGATAAATCCGCGCGGGAGAGACGGTTGAAGAATCCCCGTAGCGAACAGCAGACGACCAGAGTAAACTCCGGCCTAAAAAAAGCAATAGATCAGAAAACGGCGAGGGGGAAGAAGGGCTGAAGCCGGAGTGGTATAAACAGAAGGAATCCATTGCCACTGAGCAGTTCATTACCGACACCACTGGCCGATTTCCTTCCACGGGCAAGACGATTCTCTGGCGTTCAGGCCAAAGTAGGAGCAAGTTGAGATCAAACTGTTTTAAAATGCTCGGTGTCTCTAACAGCAGAGCCTCTTCCAGGAGCCACATGTGGAGTGTGATTCATGCTATTGGCTAGAGATTGCAGCTGTGTTCAAATAATGTGAACAATTAAACAGAATAAATTCCCCATC
The DNA here is from genome assembly GCF_011125445.2 of Fundulus heteroclitus. Classification (NCBI taxonomy): domain Eukaryota; kingdom Metazoa; phylum Chordata; class Actinopteri; order Cyprinodontiformes; family Fundulidae; genus Fundulus; species Fundulus heteroclitus. The sequence continues at coordinate 19,974,068 of NC_046376.1, read as the reverse complement.
ATCATTTTATACTATATTCAGTCATGCTGACACACAGCTGAGAGCCAGGGCAAAGTGTATTAGGGGATGACACATTTTCCTTTGAGCTCCTATTGATGATGACAATCTAATTATAGTTAATAAGCACCACGCTTAGAGAGAATGACTCCAAGTGCACAATCAGCATGCAAGCACTGTGAGGCAGCTGCAAAACAATAGTGTTAATGTGCACAGGCTGATGCTAGAGCAGATCAAGTATTTGTCATATTTACAGCCCAATTTTTGGGACGCTTTGCTGGAGCATTAACACCTCAGAGCCAAAAGGTATTGGTCCAAACCTCCAGTGTGGAAGCTGTATATTATCCCGACACATGTGCAAGCGCTCTGGCTTCCTCCCACAACAATAAGGCTCGCTTGTTTGGTTAAATCATGGTTCTAAATCGCCTGTGGGTGTTAAGGCATGAATGCACGATTGGCTCGGACTGTTCGCCAGGCCACAGCGTACCTCACCTCATGCCCAGTGCCATGCCTGTATACACTCCACCCAGCTGCAACTTCAACAGAAGATGCAAGTCTAGATAATTAGACAAATTGCAGTGACGTAACTCCGAACAAACGGCATAAGTCCCAGCAATTACTCTGTAGGCAAACTTAAAGCTTTCTGCAAGATTTTATGGCAATTCTACTAAGTATGGTAATTTTTTTCAACAAATGAGGCAAAATTTATGGAAAATATGTTTCTTCCCAAGAAGATCAGAAACACATTAAAGGTACATAGCCAGGTTATTTGACTTTTATTTATTTATTTATACATCAGTAGCTCACTCTGGTTACATACAAAGCTTTTTTATGAAAGATTATCACTTCCTGCTGACATATTAGTTGTCATTTTGGTCTTTTATGCTTTGTTTTTGCTCAAGTTATTAGTAAATAAAGTCTTTCGTGTTTATTTACGATATTAATGGAAATACGTACTGCACATGTGGAGCAGGTGTTAAAACAAGCGGCTAACAACTATTAACATCTCCCAGCAAAACATTGAAGAAAGGTCCAAAAAATATGATTCCAAAAGGGAAAAGACTGGAATGTCGCTGGGAATACAGCATGAACGTTGGTGTTCACTGAAGCAGACGCTAAACCTGCCGAGGCTCAGATGTGTCTGCAGAGTTGACTTATGTGAGAAAACGTTCTGATATCAGGCTCTTAAAGTTGCTGTAGATTGGTGTATTTAATTAATAAATGTTGGTATTTGATCACGCCGAGCTGCCGCTTTATTGCAAGGCGTTGCAGAGGATCAGGCTTGCTCCGGCATTATTTACTATTGATTTATAAATTAAGCAAACCAGCATTATGATAGTTCTGCGATACTGTCGCTAGATGGCGCCAGATCTGTTTATGTTTGTTAATCACGCCCAAGATCAAATCATCTTCCGGCTTATAAAGGAAAATCAAAACATACGGGTTTGGAAAGGCTGGATGTCTTTTGGCAAGAACAGCATGAATATTAGCGCAATATGAGTAAAAGTTGCCAAATGAAAACATTTGGGTCAATGTTTTGATAATGATACGGCATGCAATAAATATATAGTTAAGCAGTGTTTATGTGTTTTTGCTTTGGTTTCATAGCAAATATAGACTCTGGAAGAGTGGTCTATGCAGCAACTAGAAGAAATAAATATACAGTTAAATATTTTCATCTTAACCACTTGGTTTTAATGTAAACGTTGAAAGACAAAAAGAAAGAAATCTTTATTTGTCATTGTAATTGTACATTCCAATGAAATTTGTATTTTGGATGTAACCCATCCTCTAGTGAGCAGCTTTTACAGCGCCCAGAGAGCAATCTAGGGCTAAGGGTCTTGCTAAGGGACCTATGCTGGCAGTCTGCAGGGATCTAACCAGGTTCTTACAGCCTTCTCAGAACGCAAACACGGTGCTCTAACCACTAGGCCACCACTACCACCCACTAGTCGCTTCTGGCGAATGCTATATTGCTACATAAACCACTTAGTTCCACCTCTTTACCTTCCATAATGTTTTATGCAACATTAAGCAACAAGTGTCATCAAATACAAAGTAATAGGGAACCTGAATGCATGGTACTAGAAGTGATGTGATAATTAGCTAATACCTTTTGCAGTGCAGTCAGATCTTTGTGAAATGCACAATGCGTACAGTGACATTATAATAAAGATACATTTCCACTATATTGTGCAGTCTTAATGAATACAGGGTTTACTCATTAAGCAGGGCATACTTACACTGACTGGGGTGCACAGTAATTAGATCTAACAGTGCTAAGTGTACTAACCACAAATATGAGATATTTAAAACTGTTCATTCAATAAATTAGAGTATGACTGAGAAGTTCATGATTTCGGTAACTTAATTAAATAAGTGAACACATTACATAGATTAATTACACCCAGACTGATGTTTTCAAGCCTTTATATCTGTTAGTTGTTAGATGATTTACTGCTTACAGCTAATGAAAATAACTCATCTAATTACAGCGTGAAATCAGAACAATAAAAAACATTTTCAAAACAAATGTGGGCATGATGAAAAGTATATTTAATATCTGTTCAAAACTTATTTTCAAAAAGTGCTTTTCATTTCAAACAAGCCTTGTCACAATGCATATTCTAATTTATTGCATATGACTAAAATCCTGTAATCCTATTGTTTACTGCTTTAAAATAATGTTAAACCTCGTTTTCCAGCAGAGCTGCCACAGAACGACTTGTTCCTCATTTAGATACCTAATTACGATTCAACACAAGCAAACTAATTAAAGGTCTAAGTGAAATCAGTGCATTTTATTTCCTACATTTTTATTTCAACCACAAATAATATTTTGAATTTTGTTAATCGCAGCTCTGTAAATAACATCAGAATCAGCTCAAATTAGCATCAGCAGATCAAAGCTTAAAAACTCTGGTCAAAAAATCTCTACTTTAAATATAAATAAAATGAAAGCAAGATTTACTCAAAACTGCATAATAATACCAGTTTAATATCACAAAATAAAATTCTGTAATTAAAACCATGCATGTGGAGCTTAATTGTAAAATACCACAAGAAAGTTCTGTTACCTATATAATAATTTTGTTTTATTTTAGATGTTTAAAGGATAAATACAATTGCGGGGTTTTTACCTGATATGGATTTATATTATACACAAAATAGGCTATGGTCATTCTGGAATCAGACATAAAAGGGGCTGAAATTAATATCAAAGGTTTGTCGAAACTGGGGAAAACAGAATGACTTGTACTTGTATAGCGCTTTAACTTGTGTTGATGACCTCCAAAGCGCCTCACACTACAGTTTAGTCATTCACCCGTTTACACACACATTCACACCCTGACGGTGGTGAGCTACGTTAGTATCCACAGCTGCCCTGGGGCAGACTGACAGAGGCGAGGCTGCCATACACCGGCGCCACCGGGCCCTCTGACCACCTGCAGGTGTAGTGTCTTGCCCAAGGACACAACGACGGAGACAGTCAGAGCGGGGGATTTAGATACATATTAAATTTAAAAATGAATAAAATAATGCAAAAATACCCCCCAAAAAACTTCTAACAGAACCTACTGAATGATCTGCACCATCAAAGGTTCCAGTCATACATTTTGAGCACAAACCCTCCATCCTACTTATTGTCTACCTCTCTATAGTCTCTATATACCTCTCTAAATTATACTTCTCACTGTGAGTAACACAAAAAAAACACTAAAATATCTTTCAGCGAAGAAAAACCTTTCATCTCTTTGGTCTTTGCGGAGCCTCCTGCTACAACTTAGTCCGTACAAGGCAAATAAACTGGCATCAAGGCTCTCAGCTGAAAGAATGTTCTGTAAATCACTCCAACAAGATCACACCCATATCTTCAGACACGTGCAGCCTTGAGCCCTCGGGTTAAGATGTCTTCGAGACTTGGCAGCTGCAGCCATGGATGAGGATTAGGGTTTGCTCTGGGCTTCTGTTCACCTTCTCCTTGTAAAAGCAAAGTTCCAGGCTAAGGAACCACAAGGCAGCTGCAGCTACAACTACCATGGCTCAAGGGCAGCCAGAGGACACAACATCTGGACTTTCTGAGTCCGTGTATGCCAATCTGTATCCCTCTGCCGCAGTAGTATATGGATATAACCGTAAACCCGCTGACCTTAGAGCATTCCCTTAAAGATGCATGCAGCATACAGATTTTGGCCAAACGGAAGAAAAACTGGATAGAATTGAGAGTGTGCAATTTTTTTTTTTAAATAAGAGGTGGTTTTTTTTATCCTTCAGCAGCAAAACTGAGGATCCAACTTGATTTGAATAACAGAAACAGGACAAAAGGAGGAGGTGAGGGGAAATGAGCTACACCTGCTTGAATGGCAGATGAAGGAAGTAGAGGAAATCACATCTCATCTTGAGAATAAATATTACCAACACAGGTGTCGGCCTCAGTGTTTTCCCCCCCGTCTATTAAACGATAAAAGCGATAAATCAGGCGGGAACCGGGTATTACAGCCAAGATGAAGGCACTGTTGGACGAGATAATGCAAATCAGCTTCATATGACACCAGAATGGGTTCACAGAAAGGTTATGCACTTTGCGAGCCAGGATGCAAAGTGCCCGTCAGCAGTCTGGCCAATTACGGTTTTATGAGTCTATTAAATATCCTCTCTCAATATAAACAAAGGAGTATCACCTCATCTCCTTAGGTAGTTCCCCCCACCCCCCCGCCCCCCTCAGCTATTTAACTTCTGAACTGTAACAGACGGCGTGCACATCTGTGTCACTAGTCGAGAATGTTGATTCAACCACCAGGACAAATATCAGGTGTCAGCGCACACATATGGGAGCGATCACGATCTCTATCTCCTCCACTGGCTCTCTTTTTGTTCTCCTTTCTGTTCTGCAGAACAGCTCAGAAAGCTTGTGGATTATTTCAGAATACTTGAAGGCGCGGAAGAAATTATTATTTTTTGCTGCCTCATCAAGTCCACTGTGTTGACAGGCTGTAGCCAGGGTGACGTGTCAGTCATTTTCCTTATCTACTCATTCTCATTTTAGCCTTCTCACATTTTTACAGCCTGATCTTCAAAATATGGACCTGAATCGTTATGTATTTTGCGAATTAAAATACTTTAATTTGGCCACATTTGCTGCACAGCAACACGCCACACAGCGGCGGCTGAAGCTGCTTTTTTTTTTTTTTTTTATAATCTGTTTCTCGTTTTCTCTTAAATTCTCCTAATTTGCACCCCTTCAATGCTTGACTGATGTTGAAGACATTTTATTCCCCCTTTTCTAATCAATAGCCACTGCCTTGCAGCTTTCATCACCCATACACAAACCAGATCTCGGTCTTTTGATCCATTGCTAAAGAGTATTTCCACTAATTAGTACGTTTTCTTCTTCCTGCTCTGTCGTCATGGGCCATTTAAGCTGTGTTTTTAACTTAGGATCGGCTGCATGCAGTGTAAGTCGAACTCTACAGAAGTTTCTAGAAATAGGACAGAGAGAGGGGCTGGAAGATGAAAATCTAACCGGCCACTATATACTTTCATTTCCTCTGTCCCTATTGCTATATATTTTTTTCCTCCCCTAATTGGAACCATATTACATTTTGTTCATTTCTCCAGAATGTCCAGAAGCCACAAACTGCTATTTTCATTACTTCTTCCTACACTCTCTGGCTTCTCGCAGACGAAAATAAACGTGCAAGATGACAGACGCTGGACAGGGAATTGTAAACTGAAGGAAAGATAAGGTGGGAAATCTGTAGGATCAGTTTTAACAGCCAAAAAAGAAGAAATCCCTCCAAAAAGTAAAGATAAATTTCATATCTGAACTTATACTCACACACATTGCGACCTCATTTTGAATAAAAATTGTTACATATGGTCATATGATGAAAATGATGTTCATTTCATGCACTCAACACTTGGGGGGCCTTATTTTGCTTGAATTACAGTATAAATGTGGCGTGGCACGGAGGCGATCAGTCTGTGGTTCTGCTGAGGCCCAGGCTGCTTTAGTAGCAGCCACCAGGTCATCTGTAATGTTGGGGCCGGTGTTTCTCATCCTCCTCTTCACAACACTCCATAGATTCTCTATGGGTTTCAGGTTCGGCCAGTTTGCCGGCCAATCAAGCACAGTAAAAGGCCATTGGACCAGCTTTTGGTGGCTTTGGCAGTTTGGACAGAAGCCAAGTCCTACTGGAAAATGAAATCAGCATGTTGATGAAGCTCGTCAGCAGGAAGAAGGAGGAAGCCCTCTAAAATATTCTGCTAGATGGCTTTGTTGACTGGACTGCAGAATACACAGTGGACCAACACAAGCACATAACATGGCAACCCAAATCCTCACTGACTGTGGAGACTTCACTCTGGACTTCAAGCAAACTGGGACCTTGACTTCCAAAAGAAATGCCATCTTCACTTTTGATAATTCTCTCAAAAATTAAGCTGAAGCACAAGTTCAATCGAAGAAACTCATCGCCTGCCTCCATTCAATCAGAGTCCGATCCGCCTCTGATGTGAGCCAATCAGCTACGAACCACACCTCCATGAAGCCAATCAGCATCCCGCGCTCATCTTAAAAGCAACTTCAAATCCATATCTCAGCCTGCTAACCAGCAAGCGCAAACGGATTGCATGTCGGATTTCGAATCAGATGTCCGATTCAACCCACCCCCAACCCCTTCTCCACCATCGTAGCTGAGTTCATCTAGCTTCCAAGACGTTCCTCCATCCTCAACCCATCAGAGTGTTTTCTCCCTTCAGTCTTCAGCACTCCCTATCACCTCGTTATTGGTCCGGCAGAAGACCACCATGTTGGGCCCGGTTCTGCCAGAGGTTTCTTCCCAAAGGGGAGTTTTTCCTCTCCACAGTCACTTCAAGCTTGCTCATCATGGACAGTTCATGCAAACCTGTGTTTATCAAGTTGGACATCTATCTTAAACAGATCACCATATGGACTGAACAAACTTCTTCTATCTCCACTCCACCACCAGTTTCAGACCTGGGGGGAACATCCCTGTTCTCATACATCTACTTATGCATATTAAAGTATAATTCAGCATTAATGTTCCTGCCGAGGTCTGAGCGCCAAAGATTTAAAATATTGTGTCAATAAAATCCTTCTAATTGCTATTTCTTTCTCTGTGAGTTTTTCAGATTCAACTGCTGTTATCCCTGTTTCTGGTGAGCCCTTTGCTTCTTTTATTCCACTCAACTTCCTGTGAATATGCTTGGATAAAGCATTCTGGGAACAACCAGCTTCTATAACAATGAACTTTTGTGGCTTGTCCTCCTTGTGGAGGGTGTCAATAAGATGTCGTCTGGACATCTGCCAAGTCAGCAGTCGTTCCCATGATGGTGTGGCCTACTGACCCAAACTGAGATACCATTTAGATTGTTATGGAACCTTTGCAGGTGAATTGAGTTTATTATCTGATTAGTGTATGACAAGATGAGTTTCCATATTCCCAATATTCTGTTATTTTGATACAATGAATTCTGGGCTCTCACTATATGTTTCACTTTATGTGTTATGAATCCATCTATGGATTTTGCATGTTTTTGACAAAATATTGCACATTTTTACGATATTCTTATTTAATGAGATACACCTGTACAGTTTAGAAAATAGCAGGATCATCATATAGCAAAAATACGTGATTTCTTGTAAAACCTAATTTGCTAAAGTTACATTAAAAGTTCATCTTGCATGCCTTTATCTCCTAAACCGCTGCATAGTGTCATCTTTGTTTGATTTTAGCTCTGTAGCAGTCACTCTTTCCCTCCGCTCATTTTGTCTGTGTCAGCAGATGAAAACCCTTGTGAAGTGAAATGTAGCTGACACAAGAGTCAGCCAGCCAGACAGCAAGTGCAGTTTTGAGGCCAGGTCTACTCAGCAGACACCAGGCCAAACCTGCAGATCCTGAGAAAAGGGTCCGCAGACTGGACTGTTCCAAAGGTATTTATAGTTTCCAGTGAGAATGGGATATCCAGAGGTCTTTTTTGTCCCTCATTTCTTAGCTTTTTTGAATCCCTTTCCTGCCGAATCCTTCTATTCTTATATTTAAGTGTGCAGCACTTAGGAGATTGGGAAATGAATCACAAAGACAAGGGAACTTAGACTAGGCACATCCATCATAGAGGGTTTTTTACTTAATTTCATTGTCTCTAAAATACAATGGGTATTTTACATCCTGGATCTGCGATATTAGGTGCTGGCTGGTGCACTGTTGTTATTTATGTTGTCAAAGAGCTGCTTTTGCATGCAGGCGTCAAATGAAGACAGAAACTAAACATTATTGTTAGTTGAAGCAAGTCATTAAAATCTGCCCACATGGCTGAGATCAAAGACTTTTACAGTGACATAAGCCGTGAAATTGTTTACATTTTATTTTACAACCACAAGCGTCAATGCATTTATTTGAGGGGGGGGGGGGTCTTTGTGACACAAAGTAACACATAATTGAAGTCAATGGAAAATTATATTGTTTTGTATCTCAAAGTGTTCTGGTAAAACAATCTAGTTCCGGATATTTCCCTCAAACTCATTTGAAATCAGAAACTACTCATGAGCTCTGAGTGACAAATCTGGAAACCATACAGCTCTTGTCAGAAACAAGACAGCTTAGACAAAAAAAGCAGATACTTACATCATAAGCATATACTTTATACTCTATATGGGAAATGTATTTTAAAAAGTCCATGATGTCATAAAAAAATACTTGAAACCCAACTGTAAAAACCATAAAATGTATTGGAAAACATGTATGCTGTATTAAAATTAATATGATAGGGTCAGTTTTCTGTATATGTATTAAAAGTTGAGCTTTTGTTTCCACAGGAGTAGAAAGAAACCAAGAATAAGAGAGAGCGACTTAAAGGGTCTCTCCAAGTTGACATCATTTAAAAGTAGAGGATCTGAAACCATATGTTTCAGATCAATTTACTGGATTTCTTTCAAATATCCATGCCTACAAAATGTTAGTAGCTTCCTTAAAGAAAGAGTATTGAAGTATTTCCAATCATCCATCTATCTATTTTCGGCTTATCCGAGCTCAGGTTGCGGGGAGAAACCCAGACATCCCTCTCTCCCCCAGAGACACCCTCCAGCTCATTCTAGGGAATCCCAAGGCGAAACGGGATATATTGTCCCTCCAGTGAGTTGTAGGTCTTCTCCTAGTGCAGGGGTCTGCAACCTGTGGCTCTGGAGATATAACTTGTCTTTTTTCAAAAGGCCAGGCAACATTTGCGGCTCTGAACGAGTTTAATTCAAGTGGACTGTAGGCAAAATGGCTCTTTAGACTGTAAAGGTTGCAGGCCCCTGTCGTAGTGGGACATGCCCGGAAAACCCCCAAAGGAAGGTAGTATCCTGATCAGATGCCCTAACCACCTCAACTGACTCCTTTTGATGCGGAGAAGCAGCGGCTCTACTTTAAGCTTCTTACTCTATCTTTAAGGTTGAGACAAGCCACCCTCCAGAGGAAGCTCATTTCAGCCGTTTGTACCGGGGATCTTGTTCTTTCCTTCATGACCCATAACTTCGTGATCATAGACTTTAGGTTTGAAAAGTAGACAGCCCAGTAAATAGGTAGCCTTGCTTTTTGGCTCACCACAACAGACTGGGAGCAGCGCCCGTGTTACTCCAGAAGAAGCCTCGATCTGTCTGTTCATCCCTCGATCCGTCCTACCATCACTCGTGAACAAGACACCAAGATGCTTAAACTCCTCCGCTTGAGGCAGAGACTGACGCCCAACCCAGAGGGGACAATCCACCTGGCTGACTCTCATCCCGGCAGCTTCACACTCAACAGCGAACCGCTGCCGTTCATGCTGGGGCTCATGACCCAAAGAAGCCAACAGGACCACATCATCCACAGAAAGAAGTTGGGGTTATAACAAAAATATAGTACATAAAGGGTGTCCAGTACTTTTAGCGATTACAATCTGAAGAATCATCTTTCATATCTTCTAACATGAACATACTGTACATCATTTCCTTTCATAAGAAAGTTGTTAACAATGAAATAGTAATTTAAATCCAAATCTGTCAGAGGTATGACTAATTAATGAAGCATTTGCTTAGATTTTGGGCACACTAAAAATATTTTAACTCCATTTTCTTTTAACTAAAGTCCACGCATCTAGATTTTATAGAGCCAGTGAAACATTACCCGATTATAGTCTTTGAGTTTTAAGGCAACAACCGAATGAACCCCCTTAAACTGCACAGTATGAAGACTGGCAGCAGGGACACTTTGCTTGCTGGCAGGAGAATACTTCTGGGAAAAGAACCCAAGGTCACGGCGACTGGTGCTGTATCAGAGCGCAGCACATTGATACTCTGTTCCTGGAACTAACATGATTAACATGCTGATTGAATTCCCCGAGTATGTGTTTGGATCCAAGAGAAGCTTTAGGCAGCCAACGGAGATTTCAGCTACACATTTGGTGATCTCCAGGGTTTTTTGATGGTTATTGTGGTCGACGCTCGAGCGATGAATACTTTAGAGATGCACTTAGTGGCTTTGGCCTTAAAATGCAAGCAGAGTTCTGTTAGGCAAGATGGGGCACTAATGACAGATGGAGGAATGATGCTGCTGACAACCGCAAGAGATCCCGACGCTGGGATGAGGATCTGCCCGCCAGATCTGCCCTACAAAGACAAATACGGGCCTCCAGGAGGGAGGGGTCTTATAAAGCCGGGGTGGGATGGCAACAGGCAGGAGCTATCATGCCCACACTGTTGGATACATCACGAAGCATCTCATTTCCCGAAGCCTGACCGAGCCCTCTGATGCCTGTTGTCACTTATAGCTGCAGTGGATGCAGCTGGCTGACTTTACTCCGTCTCTGAAACCACATCACAGAAGCCTCACATCTTCAAAGGACCCCCACGCATTTGTAAAGAAACATTAGTTCAGAGCAGTGACATTCAGTCAGGGCGCGCACGTGTGCGAGGTACACAGCCTTCATGCGTGTCATTTATGTGCAACCATGAACCCTTCTGACCGCTGGAAATTCCAGAAGCTACTCTGTGGTTTCACCTTTCTTTCTTCAACTAATATTTGTTTGGTGCACTCAATCATACTGACAATTCTCTCCTTAGATTACGGGTTTTTTTTTTTGAGAAATTATTCATTTTGAAGTTTTCACATAAGTATGAAAATCTGCACTGTGCCACACTGTATTTGCAGCATGAGGGTATGTTCCTGATGAGTGACAGCTTGATTAATCACCTCATCTTCACTATGCTAACAAACGCCTCAACCTCATGCTGCTGCTCATGTTGAAACAAAGAATTCCCAGTTATGACGGGCCTTTAGTTTCCCCCCCCAATATTCAAAAGCTTTACTCAGGGATATCATCCATTTAGCTCTAGCGTGAAACCACAAATTCCTGAAGAACCCGTTGCCTTAAGAGGCTCAATTAGCAAAAGATGACCAAAGTTGGCCGTTGTTGTAAAAGAAGGGGGATGTTTATAAGAAACGTGTGAGGCAGATTTAAGAAGCTCAACAGTTCCCACTCTTACAAGTTTGTTATGTTATAGAACACTGCTTTGGTGTTTGAGGAAGAAAAAAAAAGAAAAAGAATACAAACCGGTATGCACACCTGTGCCCCATTCCCAGCATCAGTGGTAAACAGCAACTACAATGTGAGACAGTGTAGGACGAACTGTTGCCAGGGTACTGTTTAAGCATGTATTCTCCATCAGTCATCCATGCAATGTGGTTTGCAACTAGGATTGCACCGAAACAAATGTCTGCAAATAAGGTATCAACTATTCATGGGCCCATGAGATTCTCACGGTACGTTAACTGAGTAATAATTCATTTCTTTCAGGGTATTTACACAAAAATGTATACCATGATTTAACTGCTTTTATTTAAAACAGAAAAGCGACAAGTATTTTTGCTATTTCTGAAATGTATAATTTTCTTTTTATATTAACCCAGAGTATTAAAGCAAAAATATAGGAAAAAAAACAAACAAACCTACAGAGAATATTGCGCCTTTTTGCAATTCTTAGACTTAGACAAACTTTATTGTCATTTTGTATGCACAGAGTGCGTACAGAACGAAATTTTGTTTGCATACAGCTTGAGAATTTCAGTGAATTGCAGTGGATTTCAGAATAAAGTAACTTTGCAGGATAATAAAGTAATTTTGCAGGAAAGTAACCTGCAAAGTAACTTTGCAGGATAATAAAATAACTTTACAGGATAAAAAAAGTAACTTTGCAGGACAGTTTCAGGATAAAGTGCACAGTGATTTCACAGTACAGCAATTGAGATATAAACAATTCTGCTCTTTATGGAGTAACACAAGTATAAGCAGCTGATAATTGCTGGTTAATTAGGCTGTAAGCTTGTAGAGCCAACCAGAAGTCAGCACCTTAACAGGTATAATGGCTTTCCAAATGTGGCTTATAAATAGTGTTACCTTAAGCTACTGACACACTGTTTTCTAACTTGCCATGCCTACTTTCCGCTGCAATGTGTTTTCCTCTGTAACCTTTTCCCTCTGTCTCTGTAATGTTTTTCTTTGCACAGTGTTCTGCCGGACCATGACCAGGTATGATACTTTTTCTATAACATCATAGTCCAGTTTTTCCCCTAATTTTAAAGGAGCAACTAATCATCTTTGAGGGAAATTTAAATGCTTTACGAGTGCCACCTAATGGTCAGATAATGCTTAGCTCAATTAAAGAATAAGCAATAGTATAAGTTTAACTTTCCCTTTCAGGTGCTGAACATCCTCGTGTGAGTAAGGTGTCTGCATAGCCCAAAGTGTTATCACAAAATGTTATTATTGGGTAAATATCTGAGCCACAGTGGTGTCAATTCCATAGTAGTGGTGCACTTGTGCTGCTTATACGATGCAATAAACATGAGGCGAGAACTGCAACACTCATGTTGCGGATTACTTTGACCTTTCTACAACATCTGAGGCATACTGGTCTATCAAGTGATCAAGGTGTGTTTGCTACAGTGATACATGTGTGGAAACCCCCAAAGTCTGATGTGAGGGTGTATTTTTCTTATGTCATCATGCCTTGCAATAACAATAAAATCAAATTAGCAACAATGTAATGAGAGTATTGATGGGTGGTGCTCCTTTGAGAGGCTGTCAGACTATAACGTGGTATTTAGCAATGAACTGTGTATCTGAAAACAGATTCTGATTACTTCATTAGTCCAAAAGCGCAAGTCATTTGTAGACTTCCAGTCCATACATTCACAACTTTACATGTATCCTCAAGCCAAGAATTATTAAGAAATCTTAGGAAAAAGTGTATACATTTCAAAACAAGAAAGAACAAAAACATAATATAAATAAACAAAACCTATACATCTGTGACAGGGAAAGAAATTAGAACAGGCATTGCCGATGTTCAACAACCTGATAGCTAATGCGTAACGGACTTAGAGCAGTAAATGTTTTGGTCTAAACCTGAGGGAAAAAAGCTGATTATGTGGTTCATCAAATCTAGTCCTGTTTTTGAGCATTGTATGGCCACTTCTCTTAGTGCACTACTGAAAAATGTACATGTAGTTAGTGCACTACATGAAATATGTACACTTTATAGTGTTTAGCTGTGCCAACACAGGGTAGGTTATGTTTGCCATTAAGTTATGGTCTCTTTTTCCCCCTCTATATTTAAATTATTAACTGACTATCTGTGACTCTAAATTACCCCAAGTTGTAAAATAAATAAAAGCTGAACTAATAAGAAACAGGGTTGGGCGCTATCAGTTCAAGATAGGTAAGAAGACCTTCATCAACGGAGACAGAGCATCTGCATAGTGTAGCCTGAGATTAAAGAAATGTTACTGGTGAACACAGCCATGAATTTCATTACAGTGGATGGAGCGCATTTGTGGAATAAATGACAAGTTGTATTGCAGCCTGGCTTACCTGGACATCAACTATTGTGTGTTACAGTATTAAATACATAAAAAGGGGGTGCTGGAGTGCTTTCTTAAAGCTGCATATTCTCCCATGCGCTTGAAATACAAGAGATAAAAGAATAGTGAGACAAGGGTATGAGATCACAAACAATGGATATCCATGTATTTCACAACTGGTAATATATCCACACAGCCAAAATTGTCTTTGTTGTCCAGAACATAAAGGCGTAATAGTCTTTCAGCCAGCTAATTGGAGTTGCGCAACAACATGTGTGGGAGTGGCAGCAATGTGTTACTTTGTGTTCTTAAAAACGCATTATTAAAAACTGGAAGGATAATGTGGACCCATTGTCTTTGAGGAAAAAATGTGGCCGAAAGAAAATCCTGAATGACCTTGATCGGCGATCACTTAAACGTTTGATGAAATAAAATCAAAGAAAAACAACAGCAGAACTCCGGGTTTTGTTTAATAGTGAAAGTAAGACCATTTGCACATGTAAAATGTGAAGGGAACTCTAGGGATTTGGACTGAATAGCTGTGTAGCCTTAGGAAACCCATTGATCAGTGAGGCAAAATGGAAAAAAATGCTTAAACTTGTTAGTGGAGCATAAAAGTTGTACTCTGGAGCAATGGAAGAAGGTCATATGGTCTGATGAATCCAGATCAGGGTAAGAAGTGAGGCAGGTGAAGTGATGCTCCCATCATGCCTAGTGCCTGCAGTACAAGCTTCTGAGGGCAGTGCTATGATCTGGGGTTGCTGCAGTTGGTCAGGTCTAGGATCAGCAACAGTATGTGCTCAAAGAATGAGGTCAGCTGACTACCTGAATATACTGAATGACCAAGTTATTCCATCAATGGATTTTTTCTTCACTGATGGCTCAGGCATATTCCAAGATGACAATGCCAGGATTTGTCGTGCTCAAATTGTGAAAGAGTGGTTCAGGCAGCATGAGACTTCATGTTCACATACAGATTGGCCATTACAGAGTCTACACCTTAACTCCATTGAGAATCTTTGGGATGTGCTGGAAAAGACTTTGCACAGCAGTCATACCATCATCAATGTAAGATATTGGGGAAAAGTTAATTCAACACTGGGTGGAAATAAACCTTGTGACTTTGCAGAAGCATATTGAAACAATGCCACAGCGAATCCGTGCCATAATCAAAGCTAAAGGTGGTCCAACAAAATATTAGAGTGAGCTTTTTTTGGCCAGACATTGTGTGTGTGTGTATGGATGGATGGATAGATAGAGGTATTGATTCCTGTGGTTTCTTCACAGGTTGGATTTGTCCATTGTAATTAACAAAAGATTATAAATAATTTGCATGCTTACATAACCCCCGGAGTTTTCTAAGTGCACATTAAGTACTCCAGTCTGCCTGTGGTAAAACTCACCTCTCTGCAGCTACAGATCCTAACCTCAAAGATAACCTCAAGTAATTAAGCAGGAATATGGAGAAAACAAAACACAGGCTGCGCTTTGGTGGCCAGGAACATTGAAAAGCAGCAGCATTTAGTCAAACTCGGGTCAGCGTGCCCAGCCAAGGATGAAGCAAGAGCGACACTTTATTTTCCTCGGGGCACATTGAGGTTGATCTGGCTGCATCTTAGATCCTCATCTTAGCTTTTCCACTCAAGGCAAACCATTCCATAAAGAGATAATACTCTGACTCTGTGTTTCTGGGTATTGTTAAACAGTAACAGCATGTCGACTGTTAAAGATGAATCATAATCTTTTCTTTTCATTAATCTTAAAAGTGATTTATGCATATTTTATTTAACAAAACACTCCAGACGTGACCTTTCATTTACTTTAAAAAAAAAATCCCTATTGGCCTTTCAGATGTTAAACATACTGTTAATTGAGCCTTGCCTTGAAAGTCAGCCAACCTGTCAAAGTATTTCATGTACAAATCATTCAGCAAATTCTGAAATCCAGAAAAACAACTTAAATAATCCATGATTAGCAACCTTTAAATACTAATTAATGTCGCTAACCCTGTCTTTTTATTGAGTAGTATAATTACATGTTGAAAAGCTTAAATGCAAAAACAGCTCCTGGGATCAGATAGAATTGAAGCTGTTGTGCCAATATGTCCTCCTCAGCAAAATTAAAAGATGGATCTGTGGGAACTACAAACCTGTAGGGATACAGTCAGTTCCACGAATGAGCAAACAGGACATTTCTCAATTTTTCCTGTTTTATTGTGGTGGTCGTTATGAGAAACTGAAAGACTCAAAAGTGGTTCTGAGAATCTGTATTTGTCTCTCCAAAAATCTATATTAGATCTATATTAGAGTATTAGAATTGGAAACTGTGAGCAAGCGAAATAGTAAAAAAAAAAACCTTTAATCAGCTCTTGAAAAAAAATGTGTAAAAAATGTGTGAAATTATTGTTACCACCTAAATTGTCTTTTGTTTGTTTTTCCTGTTTCTTTAAATAAATCACTAGGAAAAATACCTTGGTGTGATAAATACTAAAATAATTCTTTATTACATTAATTGTAGGTTCAATACGCTCTTTTTATGAAACCACTCACTTGAAGTGTAACAATTTTACTGATGCTAAATAAATATGACATCTGAGAAATACACAGAACTTGCTTCATTCATTTTCTTCATTTTGACTCCATTTCAATGACTATGAGGCTTATTTATTTATGTAAATGATTTAGTTTAACATAGCCCACCTCTGCTGAACCACTTTTTAGATGACAAGAAATCAACAGAAACCCCAGAAGTATCCCTTTTTTATTGTGATGCTTCAGCAGAAAGTGCGAATCACCAGCCGTTTTTGGCTCCAGGTGTGATCCACATGTGTGCATGGGGACTTAATTAGTTGGAAAATAGGGGTCTCTGAGCAGCCCGCTCACTAATGAGGCCTCCGCTCACAAACAACGCACACATGTTAGCAAAGGTCTCAGTCGTTGCCAGCTGGCATTCACCCTTATCCCTTTCCTCCAAAAAAAAAAAAAAAACGAGAAAGGAAAATATCTTCACCGGCACCCCAAAGCATAAACCCACAAACGCACACATGGAAATGCAAAAAAAGAAGACCCTGTTCATTAGTTAAAGCAACTAAAAACCTCAAACCACGCTGCTGATACCCAGGAAATTCAGCCCTGGACTTTTTGTCCTACCTTAATTGTGTTTCCAGGCTTCAGTAAGCCACCCCTGTGTTTATATAGAAACATACAACCTAAATAAAACATCAAGCTAAAACCTCAGCAACATTATCAAGTTACTTCTCGAGGAAAAAAGGGCACACAGAGGAGTTACCTTAAGTCATAAAACCCTCAACACTGACGGATCAATCCTAACTGAGACCTATCCCATCCAGTGGAGTGAATGGGATATCCAGATCTCACTCCACTGTTCAGCTAACCCATCAGGATAAAATCCTATCTCCTCATTAGGAAAGAGCTTTGCCAGGTTTTTTTTTTTTTTTTCTTTCCCTAGCTCCCATAAAACTGACTGGCAGTGAGGTGGTAGCCAGTAACGCAGGGTGCTGAGAGATGGAACAAAAGAACAAAAAGAGGTGGAAAACAAGGGGGAAGCTCAACATCTGGGATGAGTTAACCGCTGGCCATTACCAGGTCCTGAACCCAGCAGGGTCCAACGGGGGGGAGAGATACAGGCATGAACTGCTGGGTATGCGAGTAATTGGAAACGAAGGTGAGTATTCACAAAGAGGCAAGCCACAGGAGTGGGACAGAGCGGTCAGAGAGAGCTGAATTCTAGAAAAAAAAAACTAAAACAAAAAAAACTCAGCACTGATGTGTGTTGTTTACAGCCAGAAGGAGTACTGATGAACTCAATTAGTAATAAAAGACACTGGTTATAAAATCCCTTCAAATGACTTTTCCTCTTAATTGTTTTTTTTTTTTTTAAATGATCATTCATATGAGCTACGTTACAAATAGCTTTTAAACCACAGGAGTGTGTCTCAGCCCAGATTGAGGTTACGCTGTGCATCTTGTGAAGTATGAGACAAAGCGGCTGTTCTTTAAATGCTCTAATACTTTTAAATACTTTAAATAATGTTTTATTCCACATTTCTGTGTTAGCTTTCCATCCCTGTAGGTTTCCTTCACTGGCCTTCAGCGAGAAAACCCTTGCTTATAAAGACCATGGGGCAATTTTGAAACTATGAAACATCTCTAATTGTGTTTAAGTACACAATTCTGCTCAAAACACAAAACTCAATATTTCAGTCATTATTGATAAAAAGGTTCCTTGAAGTGCCCTTAAGAAAGAATTTAAATTACTCAATCCAAACACTGGATGCATTTAGAGCCAAAACTTCTCTTTCACCTCGGGTAACGAGTATCACGGTCCTCTCACATACGCGAAAGAAACCTCTTTCAAACTAATGACCAACTTGTTTTGTGGTTTCGTTTAGCATTTTGTCCGATAAATGGGCCATGGCATTTTATCTTGAGTTTATCAACAGTTTACCTTGTCATTGTGCAATTCTGATTTTACAACAAAGTTTTTTTTAACTGTAGGTTTGAAGATTAAACTGAAAGGGGATATTGAGCAAAACAAGGAGGCCTACTTTATATTCAACCGTATCCTCTTTCTGTTTTGCCTTCACCTCAGTCCACAGGGTTCCTTGATGTTTTCATGTCAAAATTACAGGCTTTTCCAGACTGTAGAGATTTGGATGGACAGACTGTAAGAGGTAAAATGTATAGGAACCCTTTTCCATCATCTGTAGCTCCTAATCCGCGAGATGAGACTAAAAGAAAAGGGAAACGAGCATCCACATCTCGACGGAAAAGTCCAAGTCTGCCTACCTGTGGTTTATTCTGGATTTAAAGAAAACTCTAAAGCTTAAAACAGAAATATAAGATCAACCTTAAATGCAGCCTATTATGGCTGCGATGAGAAACAAGAACGGAGAACGCACCTTCCAGGAAGCTCAGGCTGTAATTTATGGAAGGGTATAAAAGATGGTACTGTACTGAAACCACTGTGCTTTCCCTTGGCCCTGCCCTGCGCTCTCTCATCGAATCCAAACCCCCTTCTAGCCCACGGTGCTCTCTAATTTCACCCAGGGCAGCAGAAGCTCGGGCTGAAAAAGAGGAATCTGGCCCCCGAGTCCAGCAAAACTATTCCCTTTTCCAGTCTGCCTCGTCTTCCAGCGACCGCAGATCGACAGCTCCATGGCCAGTAGTGGCCCAAAACTATGAGGGGTATTTTCAGCACTGTAATTTGAAACACACATGGCGCTCACACACACACACACACACACACGCGTACACTCTCAACAACGGATCCGCACACTCAGCAAATACGAAGACATCGGGAGGTAGATCAAAAGATGCGGACAAGTGGAAGAGCAACAAACGCCCAAAAAGGCACGTGTCTCATTAATATCAGGTCAGTGTAACCGGTCTTTTTGCGAGCGGAGAGCCGGAGGAGTCTTGTGGCTCAGACCAGGAACGCAGCTCGGAGCCCTGAATACACAAAGACGTAAAAAGCAACTTATCTAAAGAGGCCAGTAAAGGGATGTTATGGCAGGGAGGGCAGAACCAAGAATAGAAGCTACTGAAACAGAAAAAGCTGATTATTCAACACGTTGGCATCTTTAAGCGGCGTGTGCTTTTAACTAAACAAGCAACTCTAATGTTTCAAGGGATTTTGGGAATTTTCTTGTAAACTTTGGAGAAACTAATAAGATTAGGAGAGATTATAGGGCCAAAATGCACATGCACATGGTGGCTTTTCCAACAAGAAAAAAAAAACGAAAACGTGAGGCTAAATAGTCAAAGAATATTTACACCCAAAATAAACCAGTATCCCACGGAGAGACAGAAAAAAAACATCCAGACCGTCTCCGCTCACATGTGCCAGCTATGTAAATTCAACAACCAAATTATACAGTAGATGCGATATTTACCACCAGTTCACACCAAGACTTGAATATTCCTTTACAGTCACATTTCCTATAAATACAGCAGGAGTAAGACTGTAAATGGAGCTGACTGGGGAAAATATATAACAACAAACTTTCTGTGCACTTTATTGGGATTTTATTTGATAGGCCGTCAGAAAGTGGTGCATAATTGCAAGGTGAAAGAAAAAGTATGCACAAAGTGTGGACAGCTGTTAGATATACACTTCACTTATCTGACATTTATGAAAGACTGGCAAAAACAAAGGTTCAGTTCTCAGTCAGAGACCAACAATTAACTTTTTGGATGCATGCAATTCACTTAGCGTACACAGCTTGGGTGGGAAAATCTGTCAACACAACGTTTTGGTTGTGCACTGCACAAATCTCATGTTTATTGAAGAATTGCGACAAGTCATTGTTGCTATAAATGAAAAGCCTGCTTGAGGTTTGCCACAGGCCATGTATTGGACACAGGAAACATGTATAGGAAGGTGCTCTGGTCAAAAAGGTGGAAAACTCACATCCCAGGGAATACATCATCCGCATAGTAAAATGCGGTGATGGCTGCATTGTGTTTTAGGAAGGCTACCCACAGAGCAACCTGTTAGAGGCTGCAGAATGCTAAAGTTGAGTTTCGCTTTTCGGCAGGGCAATAGCAATACCCATGCAGCCAGAGGTACGGTAGACTGGCTCAGATCAAAGCACATTCACGTGTCAGAACGTCCCAGTCAAAGTCCAGACCTAAATCCAATTGAGAATCTGTGGCAATAACAGAAGGTAAATTCTCTCCTATCAATCTCTAGATGTGCAAATCTGTAAAAAGCCATAACAGAAATATGTGTTTTCTAAGGGTTTAAAGCAGCGGTGTCCAAACTTTTCATGTTTTGGGCCAAAACATTTAAATCAAAAATGCTCGAGGGCCAAAAATGAATGCAAATAAATAGCATAACCGAAAATACTGACCCAGCCAAACAAAATATGAACGTTTTAAGAAAATATATGAAACTGTATTTAGCATATTTTATTCCAGTCAGATTTTAATGGGCCAGGGTCTGCATTTGTGTAAAAGTCAGCCTATTTACTATGAAATTAAAGCAAATGTAAAAAGTGTGCTTACTAAAAGACAAATGTTTTGTGTTGTGCCGAACATTCAATTAAACATTCAATTGTAAGATTTTAACTTGTCAATAATAAATTTACCCAAATTAAGAATAACAAGTTTCCATCCGCAAAAAGCCACTAGCGCTGATGGGCCAAATCTTTCTTGAAATTTAGTTGGAGGGCCGCACAAAGTCAACACAGGGGCCACAAATGGCCCCCGGGCCACACTTTGGACACCCCTGGTTTAAAGGGAACCTCAAGTTTGAGCTTCTAATGTGGCGAAATGTGAAAACTTTAAGGGGTGTGAACATGATTTCATGGCTCTGCAGACAGAAACCAAAAGTGCAGAATGTTTAGAACATACAGAAAAACTGCAATTACTTGCAAACATGCAAGTCTTGTGTCAAATTATATGCATTATGATTTTATTCTTTATTATAGAAACATTTTAAAAGGAATCTCTGACTGGCTTTAACAAACTGCAGATTTCTTGAGTTAGTCTTCCCCAGAACTATTTTCAGGAAGAGTTGCGGCTTCTCTTGATGAGGACAACTAGCTGTAACTCATGTAAGAAGCCAAAAGGACCTCCCGGAATCGTTACCAAGTCAAATAGTCTGGCCCTTGCTCTGGCCTTCTCGTTTTTCTTTGCGGCCCCGCTGGCCTTCTTCCTGCCGTTTTTTAACCTTACTCGTCAAAATCATCAATATGCAAACTGGAGAACGGGCTTTAAAGAAAAAGAAAAAAACAGTCCACACATCAGGCACAAAATATACTTTGTGGAATCTAGTTGAAACCGCTCAGAGAAGGAGCAAAACTGTCTTCTCTAGTGTTTTATGGTATAAGGCAGCTTCATCGGTCCGTGCAATCAAGTTACTGTGCTCCTAACGTTTCAGCGTGTTAAGCATCGGTCACCCACACCCCTGCCCGCCGCTCTTCAACAGATGGGCTGCTTAATCGGAGCTGCTGTGGCTCTCCCATTCTCCGGAGACAGTCGCACATCTGAAAGCTGTCAGGGTGAGGCTCTTCCCAATCTGCTCTCATGGGTCTCCAAAACCAAAGCAGCCTCCGACTGCTGGACCTTCTGCGTTTTTCAAAAGCTTTTCGGGGCGAGACGGAGGGGAAAATGGAAGACCAGAGTAAGCCTCTAA
The DNA here is from genome assembly GCF_011125445.2 of Fundulus heteroclitus. Taxonomy (NCBI): domain Eukaryota; kingdom Metazoa; phylum Chordata; class Actinopteri; order Cyprinodontiformes; family Fundulidae; genus Fundulus; species Fundulus heteroclitus. The sequence goes on along the minus strand of NC_046376.1, from coordinate 19,952,007 downwards.
TAGCTTTAATCTGTGCCTCGACGCTTGAAGGTCTGAGATGGTTGAGTCACATGCCGTGTGAAGAGGACAGTGGGCTGACTCGCATCTGCGCGTCTTGGTCGTTTCTGCGGTAATGAGGCCAGAGGAATAAATCAGAGAGTTTGGAGAGGAGAGAGAGCACTGAGATAGTGGAAAAGCAGCTCAAATTGGCTCAAAGGCTTTTTAGCTGTTCAGCAAGCCAAAATAACCAAAGACTGTTTTTAGATTGACAACAAGCGTGCGGGACAGGAGGGCAACAGCAAAGCTCTTCGTTTTCTCCTGTTTATCTCCTTTACAGAATCTGTCTATCCTGTGTCCTGTCTTATACATGCATATATTCAGCTCACCTCACAGCTTTTTTGCTCCACTCATTGAGGTGGCCAACGTAGAGGGCCGACATTATGTCTGGTGAGACATATTTGTCCAGATTTGGCCAAGTTTTTGATGATGATCCCACTGAACGACACGTCAGTGGCGTCACGTTATCAGTTTACTGTAAAAGTGCTCCGGATTTTTATTTCAAACCTCCGGGTATTTCAAAGAGTTAACGAAAAATGGTTCCCAATGGGTCATGAAAGAGACACCGGCCCACAGCATCAGAGACCCGCCACTGAGTGCTACGTTCTGCCGTCTTTCCCATTTGGTATCGAGGCTAAGAGGATTTGGCCACCATGTAATGTCATATAATAATCAAAACTTCACGAACACTTTGATGGACTAAAACAGTATAGCACAAATTAATTAAACATATCCGTTATTTCATGAGAACGGTTATGGGGGCTAGTGATGTGGTATTGCGATTTAGTTAAAAATGATGATTTAGTTATTTCTAAATGGAGGACTTTATCACTGAATAAATGCACCTAAATTAATGGTTGGATTTTTCAAAATTTTTAAGTGAGACCTCTGTTAGTTTGAGGCAGTTTATCACAAAACAACTTTAATAATAAAAAAAAAAAACACAAACTATAACAAACTATGCAAAAACATCATGCATTGGTACTCGAGGTTCTGATGAGACAAGAAGGCTGGATTTTTCCAGGCTTAGTTTTCCAGGTTGTTTTTCCCCGGGCATTATTTTTTTTTTTTATTTCATTCTGAACAGGATTATCCAAGAGTAGTTACATACATGCAACTTTAAATAAAGCAGTTAGCTTCATAATTTCATTTAACAAAATGTAACAAAGCAGAAACTCCAGTGCTTCATTTGGCATCTCAGCTGAAACCAGATCAAGAGCCTTTTATCGTGCAGTAGCCGTTTAGGATGAGAAACAATATACTTTGTTGTCCACCAGTGCATTTATAATCCATCCAACTACCAAATGCTTAAATTTGGGGATTTGACAAAACAGCCTAATAAGTGTTAAGATTGTCTTACTGCCTTGATTTTGATGATGCAGTGCGGTTAAATAAAAAGAAAGAGTAGAAATTGTATGCAATTCTGTCCTGTTCCCTGCCACCAGTAACACTATATTATTAATTATTAAGTTATTAATTAATAGTATCGAGTGATTTACACAAAACCTCGTTTAAATGATATATGAATTAGTCTTGTTAGTTTGTTAGGCAGAGTAGGTAAAGAAAAGCTTTGATGTTCCTAATGCGTGCTCGGAGAACAGAGAGCTCCGTCGACGACTGGATATTTTCCCTACGCCTCTCAGGAAAGATCTCAAAAGTTTCAAAACAAATAAAGAACGCATGGTTGAGCACACAGTGTAAACAGACGAAAGAGTCCACACATGTACACGGAGCATGGACACACTGCCGTACAAGCTGGTGTGCCTCCCAGGTATTTCTGGGATGCGATATTTAATATGCTGTGGCATGCGGTGTTTTCGCAGGATTCCTCGTATTTACAAAACCAGAGAGCCCACGAGGCAGGCTGAGCATCCCCGTAATTAAAACATGCTGGGAGGTCCTCGGCCGAAATGTGTGAGAATATTTGCTCTACGGTGAGCAGCCTCCGAGGACGCTCCTCCTTGTTCTTCCTCTCTAAGCACCGAAACGGCCCGACCGCTCTGCTTCCCCGCTGCTGCTCGTACAGCTGGCGTCCCGCTGGCTCGGACGTGAGGGTCATTGAGAGATTTACATTGAGGTCCAAAAAAAAAAAAAAAAAAGAAAAAAAAAGGAGGACTTTGAAAGGAGAGGCTTCATGCGGTATCAGAGAGGGGTGGGTACCGTGGGAAGTTGAGGGCAGGGACTCCACCATGTGCACCACATTCATAAATTAGTGCAAGATGAGTCACCAGTGGCCAGTGACGAGCTCCCTAGGATGCTGTCAACATGTTTTGTAGATGCAGTGTGGAAAAAAAAAAAATTGCTCATTACTCAAACCCGTATACTGGCGGACGGCCAGCGCTGATTTCACCTGAAGAACGGCGATTTTAAAGGAAAGGGGTTTTATTAGAAAACAAAGTCAGTTTTAAAGAAAAAAGGAACAATTTTTAATTCCTCCTCTGCATTTAACAGCTCCACGTCTTCGAACACCTGCTTCTAGTTTAAGAAGTATGGCGGTCTTACCTGAACAGGTGTCAGCTGGGCTCTGGGATCAAACACACGCAAAATCTTGTCCTAAAGGAGAAGAAAGAAAGATTAAAAACAACAGAAAAGGGATGAAATGGTCAATAACAAAATGTTTGGACCAACAACTAAAATATTGTTTCTAAAGAAAATATTACAAGATTTACATTCATATGCAAATGCATCACTAGATATAATATTACCACAAAATGAAACATTTCTATCTTTTTTTAAAAGGCGAGTCTTTCAACACTAAAGAAAAGAAGAAGAAGAGCATGGTGGTGGAAAAAGTGTCTGACTGGTCTAGTTAGCAATGACTTTAAACTGGGATTTTGGAAGTTTGGGATTGTACCAAACAGACAGCTGACAATTCGAAATCTATAATCAGCACTGCATGTCTTCATGAAGCTACCCCGTTTCTTTATTCTTCTTCAGGCTCCCTTCACACCAAATTAAAACCAGTTTCCAGAACCGTAACAACCTTTCAAAAATTGCTGGAACACTCTCTCTATTTGGCAGGCCGACAAAAAGTTGTGCATCATTGTGAAGAGGAAGGAAAAGTATCACAAAGTTTTCAAAATCTTACGCAAATCAATGTAGTGGACAGAGAAAACACCACTTATAAGAAGCCTACCAGGAAACACCACCAGTATTTTTAATCAATTTATAAGCAGCTTGGCAGGAGCGTGAAAAGCAGGTTTTGTGTGCTGAACGTGTGCTGTATCTGAGAAAATGTTTGATCTGGCGCTGCGCACTGACATCAGCAACTGCAGTCTGCATTTTTCATAGATTACTGCAAGTCAGGAGTCTGAATCATCAGCCCTCAAGGCCCGGTGTCCTGCCATCACTGGGACATCCAATACACCTGAATTAAACAGCTTAACACCTGTCTTAGCCTGCAGGCAAGTTCTAACGACCTTATCATTTGATTCATGTGTTTTGAACATGTAAAGGCTCTCAAAGTCTGAACTTTGACTAACCCCTTCTATAAGTCAATCACATAGAGGCTCTGAGGCCTGAAGTTGTTTCCTGCTACGACAAACGTGATGCTGTATTATACACCATGTTAGTCGCTGCTTCCTCCTCCTCATCATCCATATAATTAATTATGATGTTTGTTCTTCTCTTTGACATCACAACTAATAAGATATTTCGTTTAATCTGCAGCCTGAAAACTTACCAACTTCCACTAATTTCCCAACAACTAACTGATATGTGCAATATGGAGATGTGTGCACATCCCCATAGCTGGGAAACTAATTACACAAGAAGCCCCCTGCATAGCACTTTATCATAATAGAAAACCAATGATTGTTTGTTTCAGCTGCTTTGCAGGATAAGATGTAAAAAAGCAATATATTACTTAGAGGACTGGTAGCCTAGTGTGAGTGGGGGAATAAATACGCTTACAGCTAACATGGCAACTCCTGAATCTAATTCTTACTAAGCGTGGAAAACTATCAGTTCTGCTACCTGACCAAGTCACGACACAATTAGGACAATGATATGCTGCCACCAAGACAACAAATCCCCATATTCACAGTTCGGGTGTTTTCTGCATGCTCAAAATAGTCAGGCTCATCATGTGTGATGGGGTCTCCACTGCGTTCTCAAAAACAGCATCTACTTCCTGGCTGTTTCATCGGTGTGTCGCTGTTGTCTTGGTCCTTTATAAAGGAGGTATTTGGCTCAGTGGGCGGAGTGGGAGAGCCATACACCAAGGCTGTCAGTACTAGATGCAGATGTCCTGAGTGTTTAGCAACTGTGAAATAAAATGCTACTTGTGGCAAAAATCTGGATTGTAGTCGTTTTTTTGGGGTGAAGGCAAGCATGATGCTTCTGCGATCTTCTTCCTTGCTAATTCCTTCAGTCCAAATTAGGCTTGTTCTGATTTCCCCCTCTGGCGCTTTTCCCTCCATCCCATCGCTATGCTACTGAACACAGGTAAGGCAAGTTTATGTGTACAGTGCATTTCAGCAGGAACAGTCAATGTGTTTTGCACGATGAAAACATAAGAAAGAAGTACACTGCAGTTGCATAATGAAGGAAAACTAAAGAAAAGTTGGACTCCAGCGTGAATTTAACGCCGTTTCAGTTATTAGTTTAATTAGATGAGTGAAACAAAACTCTAAAGTTTGTTTTTAACCTTGATTTAAAGGAAATCAGGGTCTCAGCATTTCTGCAGTTTTCTGGGAGTTTGTTCCAGCTTGGTGGAGCATAAAAAGCTGAATGTTGCTTCTTCATGTTTGATTCTGGGGATGTAGCGGAGACTTGAACCTGAACATCTGAGTGGTCCGCAAGGTTGATATGACAATAAGCCTTTAATGTATTTTGGTGCGAATCCAATCAGTAACTTTGAAACTAACAGGAGTATTTTAAATTTTATTCTCTGAGATACCAGTGTAAAGACATCAGGACAGGGGTGATGGGCTCCACTTTCATAGTTTTAGTGAGGATGCATGAAAAATTATGTTAAATAGTCGATAAAATAATACTAATGCTTCTTCCTCCTTCCCCTAATCCTTACTGCAAACAGGGATAACAGGGTTTGTCTTTGACAGAGTGACAAATATGTTGAGCTGAACTGAAATCTGAAGCCTAAAAAAACGCAAAGCTTCCTCCATTCTCCCAGCAACCAATCTAGGTGCAGTTTGGAGGTCTGCGCACTTCTCCCCTGGTTGGGGGCTTATACCAGTCATACCACTCCTTATTTGCAAGGGAATCAATCCTGTTAATGTCTTTGTTGGCCAAAAAGATCATAGATCACTAGTTTCAGCAACTTGGGATCCTTTTTGCTACCGCCTGGTCAGAATGCCATTATCAGCATGCCGAGAGCCTTGCAATAAAAATCACATCGAGTGCTACCTGCCAAGTGTGCCTTCCTGTAAGGCATGGCCAGCCCTGAATCAAACTCCCAAGACCAGGATATTCCGCCATCATGACAGAAAACCCACCAAAGTCTGTTCACAGATCTTTTTTGCACACATTAAACAGTAGAACTATTACCACCCATCACTTGTAACAGAGAGTGCACCTAAAATAACCTGTAAAGACCTAATGTTTGTTTTACTGGCATTTTCTTGTCTTACTCTGGTATGAAGAGGGTCATTGCTCAGTGCATAGAGCCCCGTGTCCTGTGTAGCAACTGCTTTTTAAGATTAAATAACTTCTTTTTAGTTTTTTTGTTTTTGCTTGTTTCTGTAACAAGATTGGCAGCTATCCTCAGTGCTATATGTAGTAACAATAATCAAAGAGGTAAAAATACAAAGAAACCTGTATTTTTCTTCTTTTCATAGATGGAAATAATCTTAAATTATTAAAGATTAAGCCTGAACATAAATGCTCTTTGATCTGTATGATGATTACTTTCATTCCCAGACCAGCATTTATAAACAGTCCCCGAAGTTAAGTTGAAATAACACGAGAGGCAGGCTGAGGAGTAAGAGGTTTAACATGCAAACGAAGGTCAGAGAACTTGTTTTGAGTCCAGGATCTTCACGCTGCCTCACAGAAAACGTGGAAGAAATTACAGGATATTCAGTTAGCAATATTATTTTCATGCAAACCAAACAAAAAAAAAACTGGAATATCAAAGCTACATCTTGAAAGTATTAACAAAAGGACCCCTCCTCGTTAGCGTAATTCAAACAAAGAACAACAAAACTGCTGAGCAGGTTTGTCATTTAATCAGCAGAAATCTCGCAGATTCGTCGTCAGCGCATGAAATCCGGTGACCTATCTGTGGCCTCGCACGCCTTGACCCCAGCCCACCAAAACACACACACTCAGCAGCTGCCAAAGCAGCCAATCAGAGAGACTCGTATGTGATTGAAAGGAAACGACGCCTAATGGGATCAGGCTGTGTGGGGACGCTTGTAGCTGCGGCCGAGTCACCTAATACTGCTGTGTGACTATGATCACAGCAGCCGCCTGACACATGGAGCTGATAGCAGGTAATGCTTATAAGCACTTAGGTTCAACCCTGCCACACCTAACGTATACATGTCAAAAGGAATCAGGGGGCCGACTATAACACAGAGAAGCCCACGTGGGCACACATTCAACACGAATCATTGCCTTTTTCGTTCCCGTTATCCTTTCACATAAAAACACATGGTGAGGAATCTGATCAGGGCTTAAACTTGTCTTCAACCTGATCACCCCAGCGTTTAAAATGGGTGGTTGTTTGGCGTTTCTGACATGAATAGCAAACACGGGTATAAATAAAAAAAGCTGTTTTTTTGAAGGTTTCCGACTTGTCTTTGTCTGTGCAGCCCACCCACGAACACGATGCCCCCAATCTCTGTCTTCAGGCCTCTCTCTGACCTGAGAGTAAGCCCCGGGGCTCAGACAGCACTCCAGGAACAACACACAAACAAATCTCCTCCTCATGACCTTTGGGTAGGACTCCACCTGTTCCATCCACCAAACTTTAAATTCATCACTTTTAACCAATTCATTTCCCACAAACCCAAAGGATTTTCATACAAAGTAATTTTGCATAAAGAACAGACATCCTGTTTTTGTTGTTGTCGTTTTATCCTTTAAAAAAATGGTACAAAAATAATGACGAGCTTAGTTATTCACTGCTAACTTTAATCAACTTCTGGTATAGAATAATTAAACGCATATGAAAATATAAACACAGCACACATCCTCATAATTACTGGTCTACCGTTTCCACCACAAAACTAATTCAAATGGAAAACTAAACACATATAAGGACCAAAGGTCTAATGTTTGGGCACAGAAAGGTATTTTTTTTAAAAAAGTGTTTTTTTCTCATTTTTTAAATACTAATTGTTATTTAGGTGCAGAAAACAATCCCCCTTCCATATATAGGCAATGGCATAACAGTGGAGAAGCAAATACTTTGCTAGAGATAGATTAGTTGTGGTTTCCCAGTTTTCTTGGGCATCCGACATGGTGGTGTGTTGTTTTTACACCCCGCTGCAGCCCAAGTATTCCTTGTTGCTGTGTTTCCTGCCTCTGGGGAAAAACTGAAGGTTTGACTGAGCACACACACTTTTCCAAAAGACGTCCAAAGAAAGTGGGAGAAATTGATTCAAATGACGTGCAGAGATTTTCAAGGTGTTATTTCCAATAGTCTGCTGAACAAAACTGCTCATGCCTGCTGGGAAAAGGATGCTTCAGTTTCCGAAATATGGACTCTCTGTGCCAAGAAAGCACAAATGTTGCAAAAAGCGACAACGCAAATGAACGCGAGGACCCAATGAGTTGTTTTTTTCCCCCACAACCCGTTAGTTGAGTTGTCTGGTGTATTATCAAAGGTCAGACTTAAAAAACAAAAGGGCTTAAAGCAGCGACGACGTTCTCCTCCTCAGGGGGAGTTTGCAAACGGCTATCTGGAAAGGATGCAGACAAGACCAAAGAGAACATGATAAGCTCTTGTGAAGTGTCTTTAACGTCACTAATGGGTTCAGGCACCTGATATTAGTCATCATTTAGACACCAACGTGGTTGAAATACACCTTAGCCAATTTTTTTGTGGTTATTTTGTCAACAATAGTTAGTTATATAGATTTACAATCACGATATGAAACCAGCAAGTAAGAAAAATGTGAGGGCAGTGTCAACACAAAGACACAGCAAATTCTGACTGCAAGAGGTCCACTGCCAAAAAGAATAATTAGCTGCTCTACACACCTATAACGTGCACATTGCACTGCCTAACCACTGGTGAGGGGTATAGCTCAGAACACAACTAAAACAAGCAGGAGGTTTATTAACATTTTTAACCTCCTCAACATCATATATGCATTATATGTTTCATTCAGTTGTTTCATCATATTAATTACCCAGCAGCAGTGTCTAATTCTACAGAGGGAGAGGTGTGCTGTGAATTTGTTGGCTGGGTATGGATTCAGTCCTCTTGTTCCCGCTTTTAGCACTTTGGATGTTTTAGTGGTTATTGCAACCTTTTTTTATACTTTTTTATACTACAAAAACAATAATTCAGGTTGCCACACCGTGACCACAGTAAAGCATGGCGGTGGCAGCATAATGCTATGGGCTTAAGTTTAATCAGTAACCCCCCTAAGGTGGAATAACCTTCCAAAAGCCTTGGTTTTACTATATTTAAATGGTTTAGTGGGAATAAAACCTGTTTAAATCCATTTATTCCAGTCTCTGCACTTTGGATTAAGACCTGCCCAATTCCCCAAGGTACCATGAGCTGTAAGCCCCTCTGGCAACCTTTGGAGCATGATAGATAAACTCTAAATCACCTCCAATATCCTTAACAAAAACAGTGCAAAAAAAGTTCGACAAAAGTCAGAAGTATTATACCCTGTGGTCAAAAATAATCAGTACATGTTACAGAGATTGCACAGTAGTGAGACCTGGACCTTAAAGCACTTTGGGTGCCATATCAACCAAAGTGTTGCAGTGCAAACAACATGCAAAGGAGGAAACTATCTGGCAGTGCAAACACACAAATGAGGGGCTATCCATGAACAGAAGAGCTCACCAAACAACTGCATATATGCACAGACTCAGACAAACAATCTCTCTCTCTCTTATCCCTCTAACAATACCACATAAAAAAAAAAAACACACGCTACCTAAACTCATAAAAAGGCACAGATGGGAGCCCTGCATGGATTTGTGCGTCTGTATTTGCGCCGGTGAACTTTTGGCAGCAGCTGTTTAATCAAAGAAGCGGGACGTCAACCTTCAAGCTGCCGTTATTGTGTGTTCGCCGTGCGTCGAACACACACACACACACACACACAAACACACACACACACACACACACACACATACACAGAGACGCTGGGAATCTTCTCCCGGCGGCGCTCTCCGTCGGTCGCCGCGCTCGTCAAACACACGGCGCTGCCAGACGGCCGTTCCCAGTCTCCCGTGGTTACGCGGGTCAAAGCCTGCTGAGACCGCAGCATCTTCATCGAGTGTTCGTTACAGCGTGGCGTCTGGGCGCCGTAATATTTGGTCCCGTTCGCCACTCGCACCCAGAAGTGGCTTTCTCTTGACTTCTCTGGATCCCCTTTCTATCCACGCGTGTCATAAATATACCCTTCTGTCCGTCCAAATGAGGCCCGTCATGATTACTGCCCTTTGGGGAGCGGGGGTGTTCCCTTCATCATCCCCCCATCCAAGCCCCACTGTTTACCCTTACAGAGGAGTCGGGGATTGGACCCACATGTTGGCAGGCTCTATTTGCTTTAATAACTCAAATTGAAGAGAGTGAAAGCTCCCCTTTTAGTTAAATGACACCAGAGTCGAACATGGCAGGACCCTCAGAGGTCCCCGAACACAAACACTGGCTTCTCAGGTGTCCTGCCTCTTTTAGGCTGCGTCAGTAGAGCCGGCAGCTCTGATTGGGGATGATTACCCTGTCAGGGTTTGGAGACATCCTGTGATGGCTGGAGTAATTTGTTACCCGTCAGAGGGAGACAAACAAGGGGGAACACAACCAACAATCATGCCTATTAAATAGGTGAACGTGGGACATTTCTGTGTCAAAGGTTATTTGCTCTTATGGACGAGTAAACGTCAATGTGCCCGGTCTGAAGAGTGGGCTCCCGGGGGGGCCTCGGGTGAATTTTCACTTCAGTCACTGTGTGATTTCACTAAAGAACTAAAGCAGAGAGAAGCTCGCTCTATTCAGATACTACTGAGCAACAAATGAAAGAAAAAAATGTGAATCTCAATAAATTAAAATTTAGCTGAAAAGTTCCTTTTGGTAACAGAAATCAGATATTTACATATAAAATATATGTTTGTGAAAAAGGGAAATTGTTTTTTCCCCTCATGATCTGAATCACACAGAATCAGGCTAAACGTTTCTGTTATAGGTCAGTTAGGATAACTAAAATTAATATTTGCCACTAGTCTAAATAGTGATAACTTATAGGCATATTTTAAAAATGTATTTGAATTCTGAAGATTACATTTATTTAGTATTAGATAGAATTGCCTTTTTAAAACTGTATGAATTCGGTCAAACATCTTGGGCGTTCTTTCAAAAGTTGATTGCAATAGTTTGCCAGACTTTCGGGCCATTCCTCCTGACAGAACGGATTTAACTTATCTTATTTAAACTTTATTTATAATCGGTATTCTCATCCAGATCCAAGATCTAATTTTCAGGAGAGATCTGGTACTGTAACTGAATCGGGTTTGTTTGCTCACACTGATTTCCCCACTCCGAAACATTCACTTTGTTGTCCTTCAGTGACTTTGTAACTACTTTGGCTGTCTAATGAGGGTCTTTCCTCATTTAGGCCCAATCTTTAACATCCATGTTCCCAAACAATATTTGTTCCTTTTGATGGCCTCCTGAAGCGATACATGGACACAAGATGATGCTGCCATCGCTGTACTTCCCAGTTGGGATGGCGTTCTCAGGCTTGCATGTTTTTTTTTTCCTCCAAAGATAACAATGAACATTAAGAACAAACCCTTCGATTCCCAGGACGTTGACCCGTCGCTTTTCTAATCGGTATTATTGGCTGGATATTCCCATTTATAATTGCGTCTTATTGTGTAAAGAGGCAAACCCAAGGCATGAACTCCCAACTGTCTGTCATGTTAAACAAATCATGAACCACAGAGGTCAAAAGGCACCTTGTTTAAGCAGTGCAACCGGCTGATTGCCTCCATGGATGCTAGATTAATGCAGTAAATCACGCAAAAGGAAACCCAGCAAAGTACTGATTACATATACTTTGTACTTAAAAAAAACGCTTTCAAACTTATCTATTCTTTTCGCTAATCCCCTACAACCTAATCGAAATCCCCATTTCAATAAAAGTGACCTTTTCTCCTGGGCAAATAAATTCTCATTTATCCGGGTCCTCGCAACAGCAAATAGGCTTAAATCACAGGCAACCGGACTTTTTCTCAGGTCTTTCTGCCCCAGTTCAAGTTTCTTGTCAGGCACTGAGAAACTTGCATGCTGGGAATAGGGACTGAAAGGTCAGATAGCGATGAGACAGATTTAGGGCCCTGCGTGATTAAACCTTCACACACAGCATGTTTCCATTAGGTCTTTAATTTCCAAGCAGTTTCCAGTCTTATAAAGGAAAATCTCCTCGGGCACTTTAGTTACGTCTTTGGCATCACCGTTTCACCCACAAAACAGATCTGGTAATTTTACTTTTATATTGAGGTGATAACAAAGTTTATTCTTGTTTTCCTTTTAAAATGGCACAATTATGTCTAATCCAGTGTTTAATGTGCTTCCCACCCCCTTTTATGAGCATCGCCTTGTCAACATATTTGATATAATTTGCCAACCTGAGAAGGTGCTTGATGTGAGCCAGTAGCAGCATCTAGTGGTAAATAACTGTAACTGCAGCTAATGGATCTAGATCCAAACAACCATGCATGTCAAGAATGATGGTTATAAAGTGTTTATTTCTTTATACTTTACTTCCAAAGATGTTCTAAATTGTTAAACAGCTTTAATCAAAATTGTTCAGTCTTTTTAGGTTGTGCTTGAAAATGTAAAATGTCCTGCTATATTCTTTTGCTCATTTAGAGATAATTTCCGTAAATATCCACACTGTGCTGATTTATAAAAAATTAGGAAGGTAGTTAAGTGGTCATACACCTATAATAAGGTATGTTATTAGAACCTAAAGCATATAATTATTGATCCTGAACATTTTTAACCTTTAATGTGATATACCATGTAAAATTAAACTAAAACAGTGCGCACACCCTTACTCTAATACCTTGCTGAAGCATCCTTTAATTTAACTACAACATTCAGTCTTCTTAGGTTGGAGTCCCTTACCATGCTACATCTTGACATGACAGTATTAGTCATGTCAAGATGTCATAGTATTATCTTGCAAAAGTTGTTATTTATTTATTATTAAGGATGTTATGGATGAATGCAGAAAGGCGGAATAAAAAAATGTAAGGGTGGGTAACAATGCTATTACCATATTACGAAAAGTGAAAGCGTGTAAAGTTTTGAGATCATCCTTTCCTTTTTCATATCACAAAAACCTGGCATTTTAACAAAAGTGTGTAGAAATTTGAGAGCAACAGTAACTCAAAGTAATTGCTTTAAGAGATAAGAAGGCCCTTCCAAAAAAATGAATAGTCTAAAGAAATAATGAAAGACTATTTGCATGGTGAATTAAAAGAAACGCGGCAAAGCGCAAATCTCCTGTATGGCCCCATAATCTCAGTGCCGTGTGAGTTAGCCTCACCTTGCTGGAGGAGGCGAGCAGGGAACCGTCCTGTTTCCAGCTGAGGCTCTGCAACTGGTCGCTGTGCTGCTCCAGGGCTGCAAACATAGAGATCAATTTAGGAAGAAAACAAATCTAAATGCTGAGAAGATTTAAGAAAAAGAGGAAGCATGAGGACGCGCATGAACGTAGAGAATGACAGCAAACACGGACACGACAGAAAAAACACAGGATTCTGAGGACGTCACAACAGCAAAAAAAAAAAAAAAAAAAAACAACAACAAGAAAAGATATAGCCAAACGATTCAGAAAAGCACAATGAGGGGATGGATGACTTACATCAAACGTGTGGAAATTATAAGCACTGCTGTGTCAGAATAGAGCACAGCACAGCTTGTGGAGGTTTGTGTTTAACACCAAGAGACAAAAGATTTTTTTTTTTTAAATGGGTGATCCTATCCTCCCTTTTTTTTTTTTTTTTTTTTTAAAGGAAGAGCCTTTCGTGACTAATTCTAGCACTTCTATCTTGCCCCGTTACCACAAAACAACAACAAATGGAGGAAATGAAAGATTCAGTGGGGGTTGCAGCTCATGAGATGCTGGATCAGCAGTGAGCAGCAGCAGCAGCAGCCAGGTCAGCTGTCATGGGGGGGTGAAAGAGGTGTGCAGTTTTTGTGGTAGGGGAGGAAAATGTAGGGGGGGTGGGGGGGTGTATGAGCCCAGAGTACAGTGAGTGCATCCTGAGGCCAGTCAGAGGAGACTGGCCTCAAGACTGCAAAATAAAACATTACCTCTGCTGCTCCGGCACTTAGACAGAGCCACAGGGCTGTAAAACGTAGGCAACGTCAGTCACACATTCTCCGACAAAAAAAAAAAAACATGCCAACCAGCTGCTCCACTCCAGTCCAAATACATATATTTATGCTACACATATAAACAACATGAACATGGCACAAACGTAAGCTGTGACTGACACAGACTGAAGACACGGTACGTAACGTACAACGAGGCAAACTTTCTGTGACGTGTGATTTCATTTTGTTTGCACGCGTAAGATATAAGCTCTGCTCGTGCGTTCTGGGTGTAGTTACCTGCGAGAGGCGCATCTTGCTTGCTGGTGTCCCAAATCAGAGGAGACCTGGCGGTAGCAACGGCCAGCAGGCCCGAGGATGTGGGATGGAAGTGCACGAGCTCGAGCCTGCCCTGACCTGGCTTCAGTGTCAGTTCGGGGCTGCTGGGCTGCTCCTGCTCTGGATCGCACAAACGCCACAGCTTTACCTGCACACACACACACACACACACACACACACAAGAGTGTTAGATGGCAAGATAATATCTGCTGCTTGCTTCGCTGGCAACAGTTCTAGCGCATGTTTGACATTTTTCTCCGTCTGTGACAGAGAAGAATTCAGCTGAACAGATCATCTTGTCAAGGTTTTAATTATGATTCATCTGCTACCCTGTGCAGATGAAGCTGTTAAATTAGATGGATACACAAACAAAACGTGAAGTTTAGATTCATAGGTGAAGCTGAAAGGTTAAATTATGAACTTTAAGTTTATAGCTATGCCAATAAAACAAACCTAGGACCCCCTTCAGACCTGAATCTGGGTCCCAGGTACTGTGTGGAGGTTTCTGGTAGCAGCAGTGGTAGTTTATGTAGGACACAGATGTCAAACTCAAGGCCCGCGGGCCGAATCCGGCCCGTCAAGGTAAATTCAAGGTAAAACTCACACCAATATCAACTTTTTTTGCAGATAAACTGTATAAACTGGGCCTAAGGTGCTACTTTTATGTTACTGTGCATTTTTTATACTTCTATGTGAACTGGAATGAAATTATGAAATGAAAAGTATCGTCTATACACGTACAACCGGCCCTTTTAATGACTTCATGACGCCAAAGTGGCCCTATATAGAAATGAGTTTGACACCCCTGATCTAGGACATGCAGCCCCACAAGTATCTGTGTGGCCTGGTTTTGTAGGGAATTTGAAGGAGGGGTGGCCAAATCCCCCTTATGCCAAGGGTGAAACAACACATCCAGCTGGCAGTGCCCTAACTAGCCTTAACAATTCCACTCATCAAGTCCCACAAACACAGAGATCACTACATGCTGTGTTTGCCACTAATGAGGTTCCCAACTGAGTAGAGGCGCACACACTTCCAAATTGCCCATACAGGTTCTCACAGAGTGAGCAAAGTTGATAACAACAATTCAAATCCAAGATATAATTGTCAGGAGATCAAAAAGATCACATTTTGTTGTATTTAACAATGGTGATTTAGGAGAAAGAAAAAAAACATCAGCACAGACTCATTAGATTAGAATTATAATTTGACAATTCATGACAAAAAAGACTCCAGAATTCAGACCCTTGCTATATTTTTTTTATAGTCATCTAGTAAAAAAAACAAAAAAAACAAACAAAAAAAAAAACAGGTTTTTGATTTTATACACGATTTCTTCTGCCTGCGCTGGTCAAAATGTGCACACAAAGGGCTGTGCGGGGGTAAAATTACTGAGCAAAACAGCTCGCTTGGTGGTGCGCTGCCACTGCATTGGTACAAACGACCTCCTCGCCTGTGTTTCTAATGCTGCTACGTTTCTACAAAGGTGATTTCCTCCTCCTCTAAAGTAAGGCTGAAACATCTGGTGGTGGTACAGAAACATTCCTGATTTACGAGTCAATTCTGCAGACTGTGAGGAAACAGTTTGTTAGCCGTAGTAAACTGTACGTAAAGAACAATGCAGGGGAAAACCTAGGAGTGAAGTCAGTTCACGATTCAAACTAAGTTCCCTAATATTTACCACACACACCACTGAGGTTTAAATGGTTTTAAAGATTATGCAGACTGTAGTATGGTCTTTATTTGGCTTAAAGCAGACCAGGACGCAGTGCCAGGTCGGTTACTTGGCTCTGCAGGACCAGAGTAGAATCAAATTTGGAAGCATGAAATAGAAACAAAAATAATAAAAAAGCGCTGACTGGATTCCAGACACTTAATTTCAATGCGTTTGTGTGAGTGGGAGTCGGTCGGGAAGGTAAATTGAGTAGCTGAGACCCAAACTCAGCACTTTCTGTGAGCTAGGGCATCTGTGGCTCCAGACAATGTAACAGGAGTAGGGAGGGGTTTTTTTTAAAGGTTATAATGAACAATGTTTGAAGTTGCAATCAAAAATATGCCAGGATAACATTATTTGGAAGAAAGGCAAAAGAAATAAATATTCAAGAGAATACTGAAGGATGGGAAAGAAAGTAAAAAGAAAGAGGATAAATAATGGTGACATTGCAGAGATTACCGTTTCATCCCCAGAGCAAGTTGCCAGGAGACTCTCATCAAAGGGAGAAAAGTCCATATCAGTCACCAGATCTGGTGGAGGAAGGAAGTCTAAAGTTAAAACGTGGTTATGTCCATACCAGTCCAGCTTTTATTTTTAGACATTGTCTGCATTTCTCTTTTAACTATTCATTTTAGAAAAAAAGGCAACATGTTCCTAACCAACTGAACATAAGCTGAGCAGCGCCTCAGAAATAATGCGCCTATGGTTGCTGCGCAAAATCAGCCGTCCGTGTGCTTTAAGACCCTACATAACAGTAAAAAGGATTGCATTCATCAAAACAAAATTTGTTTACAAGAACTGCATGGTAATGACACATGAAATTACCTGAATCACATCAGGTTAATCTAAACAAGACAAAGAACAAAGTACCTGAATGGCAGGAGATCTGGGTGACAGTCCATTGGCCATCTGAAGGGTTGACTGAGGTCAGACCCACCATCCCGCCACCTAGTAGTGAGACACGCAACACATAAATCCCAGCAGGAGCTACCGTATTATATATATATATATATATATATATATATATATATATATATATATATATATATCAAGTCATTCTGAAAACAAGTAGAGGATCAGTAAATAAGGAACTTTAATACAGTATCTGACAAAAATAATGCATAGCCCTCTAACCTTTGTCAGACTTTGTCATCCACAAATGACTATGTACTTATTAGGGTTCTACCTTATGGACTAACACAAAATAATATATTTATTTACTTAAAAGAAAGGGTCAGTGTTTCTTTTTTCTACTATTTTCACACGTCAGAGGAATGATAGCATCGATGAACGTCCTTTTCAGGTCTTGCCAAAGGTTCTTAAATGAATTTAGGTCTCGACTCTGACTGGGCTTTTCTAACCACATGAACCCACCTTGAGCCAGTGAATATTGCAATATCATGAACGCCATATTCAATACTGCTGAATATTACTGTGATGACATTAATTAATTATTTTTAGCCACACAGATCATTTTGCATTTATGCCTACAAGATACATTTTGGTCTCTCAGTCTTTTTTCCATGCTTTCTGTGTTCCCTACAAGGCTTGGCGCAAAGTGGATTAAAGTGTTTGTTTTTTTTCCAATCAAACCTTGGCTGTCTTAATGTCAGATTTCTTGACAACAGATTCTTCCACATGAGCTGTGTATCTTGTCCAGAGTCACCATGGGTCTGTTAGCCGAACTAATAATGTCTTTGCCCAGGCTGTCAGTTTAGGTGGACCTCCATGTCTTTTTAAGTTTGCAGTCTGCTCTGTCTTCTCTAACCTCCAGTCGGTCGAGGCAGATGGCCGTTCACACTGAGCCTGGTTCTGGTTCTGCTGGAAGTTTTGCTCCCCGTTAAAGGGGAGTTTTCCTCTCCACTGTTGCTTCATGCATGCTCAGTATGAGGGATTGCTGCAAAGCCATCAACAGTGCAGACGACTATCTCTGTGCCTCTACGCTCTTTCAGGAGGAGTGAATGCTGCTGGTCAAGACTCGATGCAAGCTCGATGCAATCTCCTTAGATTGGAAACTTTCGACCAATTTGTGTGATTTGATTGAATTTGACTTTGTAAAGTGCCTTGAGATGACGTGTTGTGAATTGGTGCTATATAAGTAAAATTTAATTAAATGTTATTGAATTAGTCATGCCATATTCTTCCCTTCCCATCTTTTTGAGATGACGGATTGAACAGTGCTCTGTGAGATGATTGATAGCTTGGGATATTGCATTATAATCCAACCCTGTATAAAAGTTCTCCACAATTTTGTTCCTGGCCGGTATGCGGTGTTCCTTGTTCTTCTACTATGCTGTTGGTCCTCTAAAATATCCAGAGACCTTAATACGCAACAAATGCATGTAAATCAACAACATAAACAAATCACACAAGGTTGGAGTTTAATTAGTTAACTACATTCTGAAGGGGATTGACTAGGGTTTATTTGGGAGTTTCAGGGGAAAGGAATATAGATTCTCATTTATAAAACTTTAAATTTTTAAAAAACTTTAAAATTTTAAAACCAAAGTATCCATTTGCTTCCCCTACCCAGTTATGAACTACTTAGTGTTGGTCTATCCAAAAATTATCAATACATATGTAGACGTTTTCTGGATCTAATGTGACAAGAAGTAAAGGACTGCATGGGAGGTGAACATTCCTGCAATGCGTGTCATAAACATCAATATTTGTTTATTTCAAAGTGTGATGAGGTTTGTGTGTTTACCAGAGTGCCAAAAAGCATTTGGTTATGTAAAAATGTTGTGGTGCTCAGTGCCTGTGCTGGGTGATCCTTATTTGAATGAACCTTTTAAGCTACAGGTGGATGCCAGTATGGTTGGTGCCGGTGCAATTTTACTCCAGGAGGATGAAAAAGGCACCGAGAGATCTGTTCGCTACTTTTCAACAAAGTTCAGTTCTTACCAGTTAAACTACTCTGTGATTGAAAAGGAAGCATTGGTCTTAATTCAGGCCTTATAATATTTTGTAGTTTCTATAGGGTCAGGGAGCAGGCCAGTTGTGGTTTAGGTATTCTGAAATTAGTTAGGTCTTGTGTCGGTTATTGTCTTGGCTGTTATTTGTCTTGGTGTCCTGTCATACTTTAGTCTAGTCTGCTTTTTTTTATTTAAAACTTATTTAATGAAAAACGTATGTTTGCCTTAAAGACTGTGTGTCTACTTTTTTTTGTCATGTCCTCATGAGCCGGGTCATTACAGCAAGCAACTATTTTTTTTACATTTTTTTTTTTTTTTTTACAAAAATGTGGCAATGACTCAAACAGCCCTGTTCTGTGTATAGTTTGTATCAAATATGATTCATAATGGAACATATTTAGATTATTTTAGTTCTGTTTTGTTCTTCCTATCCAGAAGCCAGCCTTTTCTTACTCTGCAACATTCACCTGGAATCATCTATGAGCCGACTTCTTTGGGTAAATTTAACGTGCGGGGTCAGAAAAATTGTGAAAATGGAACCAGGCTCCTGCTTTTTATTCTTAACCATGGCTTCCTACTCATTTGTTAAACATTG